>NC_142931.1:135498479-135537572 GCF_046866305.1 Octopus bimaculoides | reverse complement strand
TGTATGTATATATATATATATGTATATATATATATATGTATATATATATATATGTATGTATATATATATGTATGTATATATATATATATGTATGTATATATATATATATATGTATGTATATATATATATATATGTATGTATATATATATATATGTATATATATATATATATATGTATATATATATATATGTATGTATATATATATATATGTATATATATATATATATATATGTATATATATATATATGTATGTATATATATATATATGTATGTATATATATATATGTATGTATATATATATATATGTATGTATATATATATATATGTATGTATATATATATATATGTATGTATATATATATGTATGTATATATATATGTATGTATATATATATATATGTATGTATATATATATATATGTATGTATATATATATATATGTATGTATATATATATATATATATATGTATGTATATATATATGTATGTATATATATATGTATGTATATATATATGTATGTATATATATATGTATGTATATATATATGTATGTATATATATATGTATGTATATATATATGTATGTATATATATATATATATATATATGTATATATATATATATATATACACATAAACACACGCACACGTCTACTATGAAGCCATCTCCCTCTCTACTACACTTCAACTCAGTCAAAGAGACTTGTCTTGTAAGTTACACAACATCATTAGTGCCAACACCACAGAAACAGCACCCACTGTACTCTGGATATTTCCATGATTTGTTTAGGTTAGATACAAAGTATTAACCCATCAAACCTACATCATCCAAAAATGACTTATTAAGTAGACTACAGAAAATGACCAACACAAAATATGATGAAGACTACCCAAAACATGCGATTATGATGTTATTGTAGCAATTGATGAAGCTACATAACATAAGTGCAAGGGATAGTTGAAGATCAAATACAAATGAATAATCTAGGACAGGTTAGAAAGAGACTATTCCAAAACAAATTTGGAAGTGAAAGTGCCAGGGAGGTGGAACAGACAGAACAACAGAAAAGTTGCATTTTGAAAATAGAATAACAACCTGTAATTTGGGACGAAGATAGTTTCAGGGATAGAAGCTTTTTCTCCAGACTTCAGGTTTCCAAATTGCATATTTTTTTGTCCACAGTTCACTTGGGCATTGGCTGAACAAGAAGCTGATGAAGTATACTGGCAGTAAGGGTAGCTATAAAAACTTGGATAACCTCCATAGTAAGGGTAGCTATATTGATACCAAGACTGAGAGTATGATTGGCCACCTACATGGGAATAGGATGCCGTTTGGTTTGAAAAGAAAGACGAACTTGACGGGGTGGTATTAAATGTTTTAGGATTAGAAACAGATGTAGGAGATGTGGGTGGAGATTGATAACTTGGAGATTTTGAATAGAAACTATCAGAAACTGGTGTCACTGGAGAAGTAGAATAAAAGGACGAAGTTTGTGGTGCTGAATAAGAATAGTTCCCTGACTGTTGCCATGGTGTAAAGTATGATGGCGCTGGATAACAACTGTCCTGTTGTTGATTAAAGTTTGGGGGCATGTTGTAATTATTTTGTTGTGTGGTTGGCAAATGGCCAGTATTGACTGCCTGATACTGGTGGTGGGTCTTGTTTTTATTATATTGTTGGGAGGGCAACTGACAATGTGTTGTGGGGCCTGAGTTAGACATGTAACCATTATTTAGGTTGTTATGTTGCTCTATAGCTGAGTAGTAACCATTATTTATGTTGTTAGATTGCTTCATAGCTGGGTTGTAGCTGCTCTGGTTACAGCCTGATTGCGCTATAGCTAAGTAATTATTATTGTTATCGTTGTTGTTTGACACTCTTGTAGCCAGATAATTGTTACTGTTGGATAACTCAGTATTTGGGTTAATGCTATTGCTAGAAAACCCCATAGCTGGATAATTATAATTGTAGTTACTTCTGCAATTATTAGCTGGGTAGTTAACGCAATTATTGGTGGCAGTGATTTTATAATTATTGTTGTTACTAGGCACACTTTGCTGTGAGTATTTTGCAGACGATGAAGTGGTTTGCTCCTTTGGACCAGAAAATAAACAGTACTGCTGATTATAATAACCAGTAGGGTTTGGTGAATAAGGCCTTCCATTTTGATAACCATGCAATGGTGTCGCCCAGCCACAGTTCTGATTATATGGCAAATAATTATTATTTAATTTGTTACAATTTCGTTCAAAATCTGAAGAATTCTGCAAACTAGTATCCTGAGAACAATTTTGCTGACTTTTATTTTTTTGATTTTTCTTCTTTTTTGTTTTATTCGTTTTTGTTTCCAAAGAAGATTCTTTTACTTTCTGAGAAGTATCTGGTTTCATTAACTGACTTGATGTGCATGAAATACCACCAGAAGCAGAAGAAAGAGGATGAGATAAGTAAGACGGTGGGGCACCGGCTCCAAATATTGGCTTCTGCCACTCATTTACAGCAGCCATTGCCGTGCCAGACATTGTATATGTAGAGCCATATGAACTAGAATAATTGTGGTAGGGATTCTGCCACTGGTTGGGATAGCTATAGGAATCAGAGACTTGAGTAGATTGCCTGGATGGAAAAGAGCGAAGTTGTCGGTCAGTAGAACATGCCAAGTTGAAAACTGACCACAGTTAAAGATTGTAATTTATAGAAAATAATATTTAAAAAGAATAAAATATAAGTTTTACATTTAAAAAATATCATTTGAAAATTTTCAATATATCATCTGAATATATTATCTACATATGTAGAAAAAAATTAACTTCAAATTGAAAGTGGAAAGACTTTTAAACATCTGAAAATAACAGTCATTTGGATTTTGGACATGCTAACATGGCAAAAGGAACATGAAATGATGGTGATGAAGTTGTTGGCACTCCGTCGCTTACGACGTCGAGGGTTCCAGTTGATCCGATCAACAGAACAGCCTGCTCGTGAAATTAACGTGCAAGTGGCTGAGCACTCCACAGACACGTGTACCCTTAACGTAGTTCTCGGGGATATTCAGCGTGACAAGGCTGACCCTTTGAATTACAGGCACAACAGAAACAGGAAGTAAGAGCGAGAGAAAGTTGTGGTGAGAGAGTACAGCAGGGTTCGCCACCATCTCCTGCCGGAGCCTCATGGAGCTTTAGGTGTTTTCGCTCAATAAACACTCACAACGCCCGGTCTGGGAATCTAAACCGCGATCCTATGACCGTGAGTCCGCTGCCCTAACCACTGGGCCATTGTGCCTCCACGATGGTGATGATACTTTGTGTAAAAACAAAAAAAATGACCAGATGGTCATCAATGAAATGCAAGTGTGATATCTGTTTTATTAGAAATGACCTGGGGGCTAAACAGCTAACTAAGAGCTGGATGTCAAATTACCATCAGCATCACGTTAGCTGTTAAATATAAAACCCTCAGCTAACAACTTACATTTTCCATTTCGGCTCATTTTGAAACTGAACTGTCAACAGGTCTTCGTCTTGATCAGTGCCCAACCTGTGGTAATATAGCTTATTATACAGATTGGTGGTTGTCTCTGTGCCATCTGATTTGCCTTCAACAGGATATCTCTGCAGAAACGAAAGAGAACAACAGATGAATGTAATCAGAACAGCTCGGTTTTAATAAGAGAATGCATCTAAACGTAAATGACAAATTTTAACCAAGGTTCAATGAATTGTTGTAGAGACATTGTCAGAAATGCTAACCCCAAACACCAAATATACCTGAGATGAAGATCATTAGATTCTTTAGAAAAAACTATTTAAAAAAAAAAAAAAGAAACAGGCTATATTATTAGCATTATCCTGCGTTTGAGAATTTAAAATCACTTCTCTAACTTTCTAAGACATCTCAACGGTTCTAAAGCAAACGTCATTTGTTTGTTTACATTCATCGTAATTTGAATTTAACGTATGATAGCGTCTCATAAAGTGAGATTTCTATACATCTTAAATTTGCAGAAGAATTTGAGGTGGGTAGTTTAGCTTAATCGGTTAGAGCAGCGCGACGCGTAATCACGGAGGTACGAGTTCGAGTCTCATAGCTGGACACCTACACTTTTTTCTGCAAAATAGGGGTAGTTTATCCTGTTCAGGCTATATTATTAGCATTATCCTGCGTTTGAGAATTTAAAATCACTTCTTTAATAATACTTACGTTGTAAAACATTCCTTTGTTATCATGAGTCCATGCCATGCTTGAGAATTTTACATGCTTTAGTGTATCAGGAAGATCTTCACCAGAAGGAGCTTTTTTGAACTGAAAGAAATAAAAATTCATATACACGTTTTTAATGATTTTAAGCAAATTAATGCTTGCAAACTTTTCATTATGTATAATTTAAAATTCATAAAATGGCCATTTTCATAATAAAAATTCAAAGTTAAATCAATGCAACAAAAATAATTTTCAACTAATATTCAAATTTCCTCTTAAAAGGGTATCTAAAGATCTTTTAGATACCCTTTATTATAATTTTATTACAATTTTATTACAATTTTAATAATAATTATTACCTTTAAGGTTTTTATTCTCATGCTAGCCATTTGATATGATCGGTATTTTAAATAACGATCTTATCCTCATTTATATAAATTCTCTCGCGCGCACGCACGCGCACGCGCACGCACACGCACACGCACACACACACACACACACGTATAAATACAGCCTCTCAGTACTTAAATACTACCGAAATATTCTTAGTTGGAGCTATACACCACTAAGGAGGTCAGAATAATATCAAAATGTAGGATTTAATAATATCAAAATATCGGAACATCTGCCTTTGACTAACATTATTTTCTTTCTTTCTTCTCAGTTTTCTAGTAATCTTCTTAATGTTTCATGTAACAATAATTTTACACTAAGTTAATTATTCAAATTACAGTCTATAATTGTCTGTTAAGCTTTCTCCAATTCATGTCTTGCAAGACAGGAAATTAAAGACCAAGAGTTTTACTAATGTTTGTTCCTCATAAATCCAGGTAAACTTTCCGGATACCAACCTGTATTGTGATCCAGTCTGAACCACATTTACTGAGTCCATAAGCAAAATAGGAACCATCCTCAGAGAAGGCTGTGCCACTGATTGACAGGGTGCCATCTTCAGACAAGGAGTTGGGATCTAGAAACACACAGGGTTCACTTTTCAAGTCATCCTGAACATACAAAACACTAAAAAAGAAAAAAAAAAGAAAATACTAACAATCCTTCATTTTACTTTGATGCACAATTTTTAGGCACAGCTGTGGTTGTATGGTAAGAAGTTTGCCTCCCTAATCACTTGGTTTTGGGTTCAGTCCCACTGCGAGTAGATTTGGTAGATGTAGACTGAAAGAAGCCTATTGTGTGTGTGCACGTGTGCATGTGTATGTGTGTGCATGCGTATTACTGTCTCCTTGCCATGACATCATATGACACAAGTAAACAAATTTATTATCATGCAAGCAGTGTCCATTTCCAATCTTCCATGAAACATGTCTAGTCAAGGGGAAATATTACCTTCCTTGGAAACTGGAAAGGATTAGTAACAGGAAGAGCATCTGGCCATAAAAAAAATCCGCCTCAACAAATTCCATCCAATCCATGCAAGCATGGGAAAGTGGACATTAAACTGAAGATGATGATGATGATGAATTACTTGAATGAGAAAACATTTGTAACAATGTATTACCAGAGAGAAACCACAGACCAATCAACTGAATAGTTATTGTCTATATTCTGTCACCAGTGCCAAACTATATCCATGGTCAAGATGCATAAGTGATTTTGGCTTAATGTATACCGTCTACAGAGGTATAAATAAGTACCATCACAAATACTTCTCCCTAAAAACACAATGCATTCCAGAAGTTTTGAAACTTGTTTTAAGGAATGACATTTATTAATTTGAAGAAGTACAAAACTCTGAGCTCCTTCACAGTAGGATCCTCTCACTTCAATGCACTTTATGAAGTGGTTGGAACACTACAAGACTCCACGGAAGTCACAGAAAAATGTAAAACTAGTTGCATATTTGATGGCATATATGACAGTTTTTCTCTCAAGAAAAACAATCTCCCTGGGTCCTATATGCAAAGTTAAGCCCACAAGACATGCTTTAATGCACTAAAAATTCTCGCCCAAGGTGTCATGCAATGGGACTGAACTCAAGTTCACATGATTGGAAAGCAAGCTTTTTAACCACCAGCCACTCCTGCACCTATGTATCAAATAGTAGAAAAAGAAAACAAAATAAGCAGCAGTAACTTTATCTTAAATTCAGTGAAAATACAAATATATTCTAAGAAAAATCTCAACTGAAAAGCTGCAAGTACTGACCTCTGATTCTGTAAGCCAGAATTGCAATAGTAATAATAGGATCCCCCATGCTCGGCAGGTGAGCTGTATTTAGCAAAGTTCCATTTCTCTGTCAAGCTGAAAGAAATAATAAAAGCAATGAAGAAAAAACATCTATTACATATTTAAATAATATGTATAAACTATTCATAAAGCAAATGTTTATAGGATCAGGTGGATCAACTTCAGTTCAATGCTGGGTATACAGAACTTAGCCTAAAGAGATGGAAGACAAAATCAATAATCCAAGAGGAATTTGAACTTATAAAGGAATGTTTCTAGCTTCAGAGCAAATTCTGTAAGACTTTATATAATGGTGCAACTCACTACATGACTGGCACTTATTGAAAGGCTAAGTCACAGATCTTAAGTCACAGAATGTAAAAGGACTTTAAAATATTCTTTTCTACTCTAGGCACAAGGCCCGAAATTTGGGGGGAGGGGCCCAGTCAATTAGATAGACCCCAGTACACAACTGGTACTTAATTTATCGACCCTGAAAGGATGAAAGGCAAAGTTAACCTCAGCAGAATTTGAACTCAGAACGTAAAGACGGAAGAAATATCGACCCAAACATTTTCTCCACTTATTATTTCTGGGAATCTTGTGGTAATAGTCTTCAGACACCTCCTTCGTAGGATCCTATCAAAAGCACCATCATTACACTTTCTCCCAATCATTAACAGCTGTTCCTTCCTGGACCCACTTCAGGGTCCCAGTGACATGCAACCATTGTGCTTCCACCCTACACTTCCCAGAACAAGTCACATGTTTATTGCTGATTGTACCGGCATTGGATGGAGACCAGAAAGTATTTTTCAAACCAACTCTTCTACCTAAGATCCAAATGCATCCCTTGTTAACACACGCAATGGACAATGTTGTGTGGTTATCTTTACTAACCATTTTTATATTGTAGCATTTGGTGAACTTATACCAGACACCAAGCTGGTATTTTTTACTAGACCTACAAATTTTCCTAGGTCATTCCCTCTGAAACTGCATCCATGTGGAAAACACAACTGATGTTACCAGCTTCAAACTCAATCCACAATAATTTAAATCAACTATTAATTGAACTCTGTGTGTGTGTGGGGGGGGGGGCACTCCGTCGCTTACGACGTCAAAGGTTCCAGTTGGTCCGATCAACGGAACAGCCTGCTCGTGAAATTAACGTGCAAGTGGCCGAGCACTCCACAGACATGTGTACCCTTAACGTAGTTCTCGGGGATATTCAGCGTGACACAGTGTGACAAAGCTGACCCTTTCAATTACAGGCACTACAGAAACAGGAAGTAAGAGTGAGAGAAAGTTGTGGTGGAAGAGTACAGCAGGGTTCGCCACAACCCCACTGCCAGAGCCTCGTGAAGCTTTAGGTGTCTTCACTCAATAAACACTCACAACGCCTGGTCTGGGAATCGAAACCGCGATCCTATGACCACGAGTCTGCTGCCCTAACCACTGGGCCATTGCGCCTCCACATTAATTGAACTAATATCACCTAATTATTTCAATGCCTTAGTACTGGAGAACTTTAAAAGAAAAAAAAAAATTACCTGCTCTATTAAATTAATATTTAAAAAAGAAATTGAATTAATAAAACAGCAATATGAACAGTATTTTAAAATGTAGCTCTCAAAGAAGACATTTCAACAAACCTTTCTTGTATCTTCTGACGATGAGGACACTGCTCAATAAATGGGTGGCTGATAGAATTCTGAGCATCAACAAATGCAATGGTTTCTTCAACGTCAGGATCTTCTAACCATCGGTAAGGATCTGCAACCTAGACAATTATAATTGGGTTAATAATAATAATGATTTCAAATTTTGGCACAAAGCCAGCAAGTTTGTATGGTGGGGAAATCAATTAATCAACCCCGGTGCTTGACTGGTGTTCGTTTTATCAACCCAAAAGGGATGAAAGGGAAAGGTGATTTCAATAGAATTTGAACACGGAACGTAAAAACGGATGAAATGCCACTAAGCATTTTGCCCAGCATGCTAACAATTCAGCCAATAATAATGGTTTCAAATTTTGGCACAAAGCCAGCAGTTTGGGGGCAGGGGCTAATTCAATTACATCAACCCCAGTGCTCAACTGGTATTTATTTCACTGACTCTGAAAGGATGAAAGACAAAGTCACAGAAATGGTGCAGGCTTCTGCCTGGCTGGCTCTTGTGAAACCGTCCCACCCATGCTAGCATGGAAGGTGGACATTAAACGATGATGATAAACAACGGTCTTATATTAATGGGTACAAACAAGTACATAAAATCCATATAAAAGATACACAACCTTGAAGTAATGTCATGTAAATGCAAGTGATAGTGCTTTCTGGATAGCTGAGCATTGTGGATGGTTACTGGGACAAGTTTTTGTGGTACAAGCACTGATCACCAGCCTGTCTTATCACAGATCAATCCATGAAAGGTATGAACACACCATGCTATCCCAGATCAATGATGATTGAATCTGTGATAAATTAGGATACCTGTAACAACCTTTATTGAACTACGAGGTATTAGAGAGAAGAAGTTTTTTTTTAAAAATTGGTCAATTCCAATGTCATACGACTAAGAAAATCTATGATTACATTTGATATAAACCACTACAGTGGCGTGTTGAAAAATGGGAGGAACTAGATTAACAAGCAAGCGTTTAATTTTTAATTAGTGGAAATTTACTAATTAACTAATTCCATAAGGTGAAAGAATTTCTTATGCACTTTTATATGGTTGATTGGCTTCACTAATCAGATTATGTAATTATGTAATCTGCAACAAACCATGACCAACAGAAAAAAATTTTTTAAATGGATCAGATGTGTGGACTAGCTGTTATCCAAACTAATCTAACTGAACTTAATCTGAAAGGCTGGCTGTAAAGTGGTTATAAAGATTATATTATACAAGTCATTAGGAAATAAAACAATTTCCTCCTGTGTGTTTATCAGCTCAAGTACATAGAAACTGAAAGGTATTAGCCACGCCAATTCATTGATTAGAGCGTACACGTTTTCCTAAATAAAACAAAAAACAAAAACAAATCTGATTATTAGATAATTTCAAGACCTAATTAGCAAATAATTTAATGGTACAAGCTCAAAATTTTGACACGTGCACTACTTAGAAACAAGAGTACTCTACTAATCGTGATAAAACAATATGCATTTAGAGAAAGATTTATTGGAATATTTGTGTCAAGTGAGTTCAGAATGACTTCTGCGGGTTTGAAGTTCATACAAAATAGACGTTTGTTTACTTCAAAGTAAACAAATACAGTTATGTAGGATATTAATGGCACTATGTATTTCATAGAAGAGGGGTTCAGATATTATATTATACGAGGAAAAGGTGAGTGCTAAGCAGAGAGGAGGCAGTAAGCAAAAGCTGCCAAACAGAGAGAGAGTAGGATTAACTGTTGTTCCATTAGCCGTTTGAACTGAATAACTTAACAGAAAATAGAAAATCGGTGGGGGGGGGGGGGGAGATGTGGATACAAATTTGTTGATTATTTCTTTTTTATTTTATTAAGGATTTATTTTAATTGTAATTTTTTTTTTTTTACTTTATTTGTATAAATATTAAATAAGAAACATATTAAAAATCTGACAATATCAATGGCCTTCATCAGAAATCCCTCTTAACTTTTATATAGTTAAATAAGAAGGGGAAGATTACAACCTA
The DNA here is from genome assembly GCF_046866305.1 of Octopus bimaculoides. Classification (NCBI taxonomy): domain Eukaryota; kingdom Metazoa; phylum Mollusca; class Cephalopoda; order Octopoda; family Octopodidae; genus Octopus; species Octopus bimaculoides. Next base: position 135,527,500 of record NC_142931.1, on the reverse strand, counting down.
AATTCTAATGGTTTTAAAAAGCCAGTCATTTAGAGAGAACTAACTAGGAAATATAATCTATAACGGGATAAAACCAGAAGCAATGTCATCAACAAATTTGAAATACATTTGGCCTTTCAGTATAGGTCATCATATTGCATCAATAGATTTTTACAACAAAGTGCTGCTGACTTCTGGTAAAGATTATTAGAGATGATATAACCATATCGTCATTTAGTGATTCAATAAATCAATAATCATCAATCCTTTTTATGATAATATCTATAAAGAAATTACAGTCTACGTTTCAATAAATTCTGATGGTCTTGGATTCAGTCCTGCTGCAGGCACTGTGTGGAAGCCAGTCTTTTGTGAATGTGTGTGTGTGTGTGTGTGTGTGTGTGTTCGTGTTTTATTCTTCTCCCACTGCTTGAATGGGAATCAGCTCCTTTGCATATCCGTTACTTAACAGTTCAGCAAATGAGACTAAAAGAATAAGATAGAATTAGAATAAGTAGCAGACATAAAAAAAATAAGTACTGGAGGTGATTTCTTTGGCTAAACCCTTTCAAGGTAGTGCCCCCCCCCCTCCATGATTGCAGTTCAATCACTAAAGTAAAAGAGAAGCTCCATGCAAAATCTTAATTTCAGAACTATTCTTTTATTCTCTTATTTGGTTCGGTCATTTGACTGCGGCCATGCTGGATCACTGCCTTTTTAAATGAACAAATTCTTTGTAAGCCTAGTACTTATTCTACCAGTACCTTTTGCTGAACCGCAAAGTTACGGGGACCGTAAACACACCAACATCGGTTGTCAAGCGCAGGTGAGGGGGGACAAACGACACATATACATATATATATATATATATATATATATTATTACAATTAAAAGGGTAAAGGATTATCAATTTATTAATAAATTAATAATTTTTACCAAGTCCTTCGGTATGTATGTATGTATGTATATATATATATATATATATATATATACAACGGGCTTCTTTCAGTTTCCGTCTACCAAATCCACTCACAAGGCTTTGGTTGGCTTGAGGCTATAGAAGACACTTGCCGAAGGTGCCATGCAGTGGGACTGAACCCAGAACCATGTGGTTGGTAAGCAAGCTACTTACTACACAGCTACAATCAGTTCTAGAATAGAAAACTGGATGTTAAACTTGGAATAGAATACAAATTCTTACAAATAAGAACAGGCCAAAATATTGTTAAACCTATTTTAGATTCACACACAACCTGTATAGAAGTTGACCATCAGTAACAGAAGAAGATGCCTTCATCAAATTCACAACTAGAGATTTTTCTTTTGTTCCAACACATTCATATTTACATATTCTGGTTTATTGCCAAACACACCTCAACCAATTTTTGTTGAATCATCCTACTTGCCGTTCCTCAAATCCAGAAGGTTCGGTTAGCAGAATATTTGCTTCTTTCTACCTTCCAAACCTATCTTCTAATCATAAACTCTTACCACTTACCTATAATTATGGTCATTGTGTTACAGGTTCTCTACTTACTGGTTACATACAAAATGTAATTCTAACAGCATTCCACTCCTCACCGTCAAATACTGAACACCTGAGTTGGCCTTCATAAACACCATCAGTATACAATCTGTCTCACCATCAACTTCAAAATGTAAAAGTAGGTATATACCATTTCCTAAAAAAGCTTATGATTTCACAGATGTATAATGCTTAACATAATTTGCAGAGGTTGGGCAGTAGAAACAGAATGGGTAGAGCACTGGCCAAAATCTCAATTTTGAGATGAATAAAATTAACACTATGTGTGTGTGTGTGTGCATATATATACACATATACACACTGTAAATGATGGCATAAAAGAGACAGAAGCAGATTAGACCCAGCCCAATATCAGCAGCAGATATTCTGAAAAGAAAGTTTTTAAGACACAGGAGTGGCTGTGTGGCAAGTAGCTTGCTTACCAACCACATGGTTCTGGGTTCAGTCCCACTGCGTGGCACCTTAAGCAAGTGTCTTCTACTATAGCCTCGGGCCGACCAAAGCCTTGTGAGTATATTTGGTAGACGGAAACTGAAAGAAGCCTGTCGTATATATGTGTATATATATATGTATGTGTGTGTGTATATGTTTGTGTGTCTGTGTTTGTCCCCCACCCAACATCGCTTGACAACCGATGCTGGTGTGTTTACGTTCCCGTAACTTAGCGGTTCGGAAAAGAGACCAATAGAGTAAGTACTAGGCTTACAAAGAGTAAGTCCTGGGGTTGATTTGCTCGACTAAAGGCGGTGCTCCAGCATGGCCGCAGTCAAATGACTGAAACAAGTAAAAGAGTAAAGAGTAATGCATTAAAGCATGAAATATTTAAAGCAATCTTGCCTATAGAACCTAGGACAATGTTTTTGCAACATTGTTTTTGGTAGGGTGGGAATAAGGCATTTTATATACCATCAAATACAGCACACACAGAGAGGGCATAATAGATTTCCATCCAATAAAATCAAGACACACTATCCACAATGTTACTTAGAGAAACGACACTTGTCTGCATGAAAATTCTAAAATTCTTGGATATGTTATTTTGAGGATACATTTTGGTTCCTTGTCACCATCATCTTTGTCTCTCCTTCACACACTGGAGTTACACCGATTTTCCTTCTACTCAACCTCAGTATGCAACTGGTACTTATTTTGTCGACCCCGAAAGGATGAAAGGCAAAGTTGACCGCGGCAAAATTTGAACTCAGAACATAAAGACAGACGAAATACCGCTAAGCATTTCACCCGGTGTGCTAATGTTTCTACCAGCTCACCGCCTACATGCAGACAGAATTGAAGAAGGGAGCAGTAAAATGGAAAAGAGGTGAGGGATTAGTGATGGGCATGGTGGGGTAGGTTGAGTAGAAGGAAAATCGGTGTAACTCCAGTGTGTGAAGGAGAGACAAAGATGAAGGTGACAAGGAACCAAAATGTATCCTCAAAGTAACATATCCAAGAAGGTGAATAGAAAAGAACATAGTAACAGAAGACAGAGAAAGGGGGAGGTGGGGAGCATTGCACTGTGGCCATGCTAGGACACCATCTTGAAGAGCTTTAATTGAACAAAATGGTAGGGCCCCAGCATGACCACAGCTCACAAGCTGAAACTAGAAATGGAAAAGAAAAATCGACTGCATTATTTTTTAAAACTTGGCACCTATTTTATCGGTCTCTGTGGATGAAATGCTAAGTTATAGACACAAACAAACCAACACCATTTGTCAAGTGGTGGAGAGAGAGAAACACATGACAGGCTTCCACACAGTTTCCATCTACCAAATTCACTCACAAGGTATTGGTCAACCTAAAACTTGCCCGAGGTGCCGAGCAGTGGGACTGAACTCAAAACCACATGGTTGCAAAGCAAACTTCTTAACCACACAGCCATGCCTGTGCCTAATGCCAAACCAAACTGCACAAAAAGACTTGGCAAGAGTTAGACATATGCAACAAATTATTAGAATGGCAGTAATGATGCTTGCAGAAATAGCTGCAGCAAGAACGACTGTTTCACTACATTTCTCTTTCTCCTGTATACCTACATGTGCATACATGTGCATATTGCCACATATGCACAAACCAAGTTATTCATCCAGTTGTCTAACATCTGTTTTCTTATGCTTGCATGTGATGGATATATATATAGGTGGAGGCATGGCTGTGTGATAAGCAGTTTGCCTCCCTATTCACATGGTTCTGGGTGCGTCTTGGATTAGAGTTTTCTACTGTAGTTCCAGGCTGATCATAACCTTGTGAGTGGATTTAGAAGATGGAAACTGAAAGGAGCCCATTATGTGTGTTTCTCTGTGTGTGTGTATGGATTTAATTTCATTATGTTGGAAACTAGCAGTGTAGAAGGTTTCAAGGTCCCATGAGATCATGACAATTCCTGTCAGGTATGAAGTGGTGGGTAGCAGAATCAGCATAGCACAGTGTTATTCAGATCTATTTTGCCCTTCGTTCCTCCTCAGGTTGAAAACTAAATACCAGTCAGATATAATTGACTGTACCCTTAAAGGTTCAGCATGCTCATAGCTCAATAATTGAAACATTGAAAAGATCCTTATTGATCAAGGAAGAAGAATTGCTCAGGAGATAAAAAAAAAAGAGCAAAGGACAAGAGACAGAAGAGACAACTGCTTTTAAAGGAACGCCTATATGGTGCTTCCGTTTTATGAAGAGGAATGGTTTTTCCCACACATAAATGAAATGCATTACAGGTGTACTTGTCAAAATTTACCTAATTCCTTACAAAACCTTTTTTCCAAATTTTAAGCCCCAAAAATTAGGGGGTTCCTTATACATGTTAAAATACGGTATCTCTTTGCTACTGATAATTCTCATCGTCTCTTCTAAATGTGAATAGCTATCTAGCTTCTCTACAACAAGAACCTGTTGTGCACCCACTCTCATACTTTAACCCCTCACCTCCTAACTTAACCTTACTCCCACCATCCTCAAGGTTCATAGTTTTGTGAGCCCATAGCAACCTCAGTAGTACTGGTGGCATGAAAAAAATGCAGACAAAAATCACTCTATGGCATTTGAAAGGGTCTCCAGCAGTAGAAACCATACCAAAGCAGACATTGGAGAATCATGATGTAATTGTGGAGCCTCTCTAGCCTTGCTAGTTACAAAATGACCTTATTAGAGCAGGTGTAAAAAAAGAGAATTTTAAAAATACCCAGTACACTAAGCAAAGGGGTTGCTATATTGTGCAGTGACACTGAGAGGAGTAGTTCAAATGTGACTTGACTTATTTAGGAGAAGTTGCCATGCAACTACATAAAAGCTCTCACATTGTTTTCTTTTATCTGTTTAACAAAGCCAGATAGATTTTAATTGTGCAGTCATTTGCATGGATCATAGCACTTTTTAAGTGTTAACTCACTCCACTGCATAAAGACTGGTAATGTATACATTGCCCAGGGAATGAAAGTTAACTAATGAACACAGCCGGGACCAATCAGCACCGGTTCATAACATTCAGCAATTTTCTACTAATATACAGGGTGTCCACAAAGTCTGGGTACATGGAGTATATAAAATCATAACATAAACAATTAAATATAAGAAATAATAATTTCTTAAAGTATGTGTTAATCCCCATGTGGGTACATGGAGTAAATAAGATAATAGTATAAACAATTAAATATAAGTAATAATAATTTCTTAAAGTATGTTTAATCCGCATGTACCCAGACTTTGTGGACACCCTGTATAATCTCATTATATATATAATTCATTTAACTTTTGGTGGACAACCTATCTCATTCTAATTTTACTGAAAATTTGTCCTATAAAAGGTAAAACAGACATGTATGTCAAGTATAGAACAATCAAGTCTTTGGGTCAATTCCAAAGTAGGCATCATGTTGTTTATTTAGACAGAACATTTAATACAACACATCTTGGTTCAAATACCTGTTAGAAATAAGTTATTCAGGAAACACTATTTGTGATAATACTATTCTAGAAATAGGAGTTAAGTCTCTTATTATGCAGTAAATGGTAGCCAAAGATGAGTTAATATATTTCCTAATAGCAGCCAGGGGTATGAGCCAATCTCTCTCAAATTACATTGTAGTGTCTTTAAACATTGGCCTGTATAGTTTTTAAGGGTTCTTGGAAATATCTATATTCTTTCTAGATTATTTGTTTTATTAAATAAAATTACTGATATGTCAGCAGTGTTTGTTAATCATACTAAACTTAATATAAGGATAAAGCCACAGATATTAGCTACAATAAATATATTAAAGATATCACAAGTATTAAACTTTACTCATCCCACTGTTGAGTCAAAGAGAGAGCTTCAACATTAGACATGGAAAACCATTTTTGAGAAGAGGGCTGCATGAGGCATGGCTCATTATCAGGTGTGCCGTGCTCCTTTTCAAGACAATTTTTATATCAGGTGTGCCATTCCAAAAAACCTGCAGGCCACAGTTTGACCAGGACTACTCCATATAGTTGCTTCACTCGCTAGACATAGCAGTAAAAACTCAAATCACATTCCACTTTTATCTTTCACTTATTTGTCATTTGACTGTGGCCATGCTGGGGCACTGCCTTAGGACTTATTTTTTGAAGCCTAATACTTATTTTATCGGTCTCTTTTACTGAAGTGCTAAGTTATGGGGACATAAATACATCACCACTGGTTATCAAGCAATGGTGGGGGACAAACACAGACACACATATTATCAACATTGTTTAACATCTTCCTTCCCTGCTGGCATGGGTTGGACGGTTTGACAGGAGTTGGCCAAGCTGGAGCCTGCACCATGCTTCTGTGTTTGTACATACATGTATATGGACATATATACAATGGGCTTCTTTCAGTTTCCATCTACCAAATCCACTCACAAGGCTTTGGTTGGCCCGAGGATACAGAAGACACTTGCCCAAGGTGTCACACAGTGGAACTGAACCTGGAACCATGTGGCTGAGAAGCAAGCTTCTTACCACACAGCCACACCTGTTTAAAAAGAAAACTGATGTATTGCTTAATGTTATCCTGAATTCCCTGTAAACAGGCAAAAGACAAGATGGTCACAGCTGGAGTGAGTATAAACAAACATCTGCTTGATCAATGTTGATCATGTCTTGAGTTTGGTGCTTTGAACTGCCTGGTCAGACAAGGGAGGAGGCTCTTAAATAATCACTTGACCTGCTAGAAATAACAGCCAAATCTCCAATAAATCACATCCCTTAAATTCAGCAAGATGCAGTATACGTTTTTGATCATGTATTATATAACAAAATTGCCCTTGGGCTGAACAAGAATCCTACCGTCCTAAAAAGGGAAAGGACACCCTGGATACATCACTATATTCCGTTCTAAAAAGAACCCTTATTTCTTTGGATGTATTTTAAACATCCACAGATTGCAACGGGATTGTTTGCCCCACACTTCCATATGTTTTCAGTTACTTTTTATAGTTTTTATCTTTTACTTGTCATTGGACTGTGACCATGCTGGAGCATTGCCTTGAATTGTTTTAGTTCAACAAATCAAGCCCAATATTTTATTTTTGAAAACTAGTACTTATTCTATCGGTCTCCTTTGACCGAATCGCGAGGTTACAGGAACGTAAACAAACCAACACCAGTGTTGTCAAATTCACTCACACGCTTTGGTCGAGCCGGGTCTAGAGTAGAAGACACTTGCATAATGTGCCACGCAGTGAGATTGAACCCTGAACTATGTGGTTGGGCAGTAAACATCTTATCATACAGCCACGCATGAGCCTATGAACATTTTTCGAAAAATTTTCTGATTTTATAAAATGTGGGTCCCCGCCCCGAATCTGTTGCATCATAACTTCCACGAAAACGAATATTATTTAATGAAATGTTTTAGAAATACGATTTGGAGGGTGGAGATTTTGATTCTATCAGAATTTGTGACGAATTTTTTTTTTTTTTTTTTTTTTACGGGGATGGGGAGAAAAGTTTAGGAAAATTCATACGATGCGGCTTTGTTTCGTCATAACTTTAAAAAAAATTGGTAATTATTAAATGAAATTTCCTACAAATACCTTTCAGAGTGTTCAGAGTACGATTCTATCGGAACTTAATACGGAAAGAAATTTGGTGAGATTGTACACACTGACACACATCACATATCTACAAAACTTGAAATTTAAATTTAAAAAATAAATTGTGATACGTGTTAATATGTATATGTAAGAGTCCAGTTTTTGTTTTGTTTTTTAATATATAGTAAATTCCGATATAATCGCAATCTATACATTCTGAAATGTATTTGTAGAAAATTTCATTCAAAACTGCCCATTTTTCTGAAAGACAAAGCCGACTCCTGCGAATTTTCCAAAACTCCCCACACCAATCTCTGAAAATTTTTTATCCGATATAGTCTTAATCTGCATCATCTGAAGCGATTTGTAGAAAATTTCATTACAAAATATTCATTTTCTGTGAGTTGTGAGGAAACGAAGTCGGCGGGGAGCACATTTGTGTAGGTCAGACTAAAATGGTGAGGTATATGTTTAAAGAATTATAATTTCAGATGTTTAAAACATATACATGAAAAAATCTTGCAAAGTCAAAGAAAGATTACGGGAGCGGCTGAAAACACATCCGAAGAAATTTGGTATTTTGGCGGACTGGAGTTTCTTTGATAAAGGTCTGTTCGGGCAGGACTGATTTGAGGCTGAACAACAAGGTCCCTTTAAAAGTGCGTGTCATATCGCCACTAATCTAGTTTCAAGTCTTATTTCCTTATATTACCGAATAAAATTTTCTATATATGATGCATCTTGAATGCTAAATATAAACTAATTTAATTAATATAAGGCTAATTAAAGAAAAAATATTCTAAACTTTGTATTATAGCGGCAGGTTGTATCTCCGAGTAGTGATTACAATAAACGATTAATAAAGGCATTTTTATGAACAAGGCAACTGCCTGTATCAGGAATCTCATATTTACCGTTAACAAAGAATAACAGCATCAATAGTGAAAATGTTCGTTCTTTTATATAAATAAAACATTTGGGAAGAGAGAAATTAAATTAAGGGAAATAAGTTTCTCTATACTGTTTAGTCCATTCAGTTTCTCTATAATCATAGTCAAAAAAGGGGGGGGGGAGAAAAGCAGACAGTTGAATGCCGGTTCGATAATATAAAGCAGTGGTGAGTGACATTACCATTCGTTAGGATCCAAAGTGGTTACTATATGACTAATTAACCGTGCGTAAAGCTTGACAAAGAACTACTCAGTGTATCAAATGTTAATAAAAGAATTAGAACGTTTAACAATAAGGAAATAGAATTACTTATCAGGAAAAATCACAGCCTTCAGCTCATTCGACTTCATCCTAGTTGCGGAAAATGGGGATATGAAGCTCACTGAAGACGAAATTATGATGGATTTGAATTATTTAAAGATATCAAATGTCTTATTGTCTGTAATAAATAATTAAATAAACCTTTCGCCGCCGAGAAAAAAAGCCTTCATTCTTACACAAAGTAAACAATTTTTACTGCTGATGCAGGAAAAAAATAGCGCCAACTTAAAGAAAGTGTATTACTCGTTATGAGTGGATGTGTGCATGCGGAACAGAGAAAAACATGAAATAATGTTCTAAGAAACTAGGAACTACTTCAAGACATTTAAAGTACCAAGAAAATATATATATATATATATATCAATGGGAATGTAAGAGACTAAATTATTAACGGGTTTCTTGTGAATGAAAGAACGACCGGCATTTATGGAGCACCGACCCGGAAACCTAATTGGTAGCAGAGTAAATGCACAATGGAAAACTGTGATTCCATTTATTCACTTATGATACTCACTTTGTGTCCATGGTAATCATCAATAACTGATTCGTCACGACGAGCTTTAGGATAAGAAAACTCCATATCGTAGCGGCAGGTTGGTTGCAGATGACACAAGAAAATGAAGACAATGCAGTTTAAATAATCGAGTGGAGTGCGCATTCGCTCTCAATCACTTCCGCTTGTTAAGCCATTCATTCTCTACATCTTCGTTGTAAAACGTCACTACTACACGTGCTGTGTGTTTTTGATACACTGTGTATATGTCGGGTATTAGTAGGTCTGACGCCGAGTTATTAACGCTGGTCAAAGAGGATTTGTGATGCAGATATTATCTTCTCTAGACCACCACGTGACGTTGATAAAAATTTAAACTGGTATAACGACTTTTCACTGGGTCAAACATTGTTTGCTTAGAACCTACTTTCGGACTGTGGTTTAACGATGCCTGTATTGATTTATTACATAAATATAACACTTCGCCGTTTTACGAGACAGCATGTGGGTTTTCTATCAATTCTTCTCATATCTACACAAATGTGACTTCTGCCCCCATTCCCTTTGTTACCGCATAACTTTCAGAAAAATTGTTTTTAAATAAAATCTACAAATACGCTTCCGATGGCATAAATTTCAGTTATATTTGCTGTCAATAAATGTTCCCGTGGTGGGGAGAGGAGCTTCGGAAAATTCACATGAGTCGATTTTGTTACTTCATAACTTTCAGAAATTTTTTATTGAAATTTTCTATAAATATCTTTCAGAATGTATAGATAACGATTAAATCGGAATTTAATGTGTAAACAAAATTGGTGGGTACGCACACATACATACTGGCACACATCATATGTGTATCTTCAAAATGAAACTAGAAATCTCGATAGAAATTGTGACGCGTCAGTATGTTTGTGTACGTACACAGCATTTTGGTTGTTTCATATTAAATTCCAATATAATTGTAATCTACACTATTTCTATTTCTATTTCTATTCTATTTGTAGAGAATTTCATCAAAAAATAACCCTTTTTCTGAAAGTTATGAGAAAACGAAGTTTTCAAAAACTCCTCTCTCTATCCCGGAAAAAAATTTTCACCACAAATACCGATATAATCAGAATCTATACCATCGAAGCGTAAAAAAATTGTAGAAAATTTCATTTAAAAATATTCATTTTTTCAGAAAGTTATGACGAAATAAAATCGTGGGGACACATTTGTGTAGGTATGCCCAATTTTTAAATGCATTGATTAGTAACATTTACGATATGATAACCGAACTTATCATATAGTAGTTATTTTTTAAGCCTAAATTTCCTGCATGCCACATCCAATCATTTGTTATTTTATTTGTGGTTAGATATATTTGATTGTGTACCCCCTGTTACACTGTTCGAAAAAAATATTTTTTAAGGCGGGGTTGATTATAGGTTGAATCAGAGCAGACATGATTGCTGTTGAAACACTCTTAAAAGAACTGAATGGCATTGTTAGGGCGCTTAAAAAGATGAGTCGATCATGTTTGAAATGTTTTTAAAGGTAAGAAGAGATGATTACGGTTGAAAGGGCCACTCCATTGACAGGAAGGAGAATTAGGCTTAAAGAAGATCACAGTTGGAGCACTTTTTAAAAAGACTGGATGAACACGGAACACTTAAAAAGACAAGATTGGAATTTTTTTTTTTAATGAAGTGGCCGTCGTGGTTAGAACGCCTTTAGAAAGACGCGTGTTATGCATCCGCAAGCACACATTACTATACACGAGCACATGAATCTAAACATGCGCAAAGAAACCAGGCAGGTTATTTCGAGTTTCGAAATTTTTCTATTTGGGAGCCCGAAATATACTTTTACTTGGTAGGGAGACAGTAGAACCATTAACACTTCGGACAAAATGTCCAGCAGCATTTTCTTCCAGCTCTTAAAGTTTTGAGTACAAATCCTGCCGAAGTCAACTTGGCCTTTCATCGCTTTAGGGATCGATAAAATAAAGTAAACTGGCTGGGAATTGACATTTGCGTAGGGGGTGCAAACCGAGTTCCATAAATCTTTACAAACTAGGACTTGTTTTTTTATTTATTTATTTATTTATTTATTTTTGTTCTTTGTTCGGATCTTTCTGATTTGGCGGGCGCCACTTTTTATTTAGTGTGTTTTCTACCGAAACACTTTAAAACTTCGTGTACTTGTATATTTTGTCTTATAGAACAGAGAAAAATTTTTATATTGGAACTTATTTCATGTTAAAAGTTGTCGTAAACCTAACTTTGAGCTACTTTTTACAGATCACTTTTTATTCATTGTTTTCTCAACCTGAGAAAAGTAAGTAGGGGTTACAGCTTTGTTAAGCTATACGCAAACTGGTGTTAAGCTATGCGTAAACTTCACAAACTAGTGAAGACGAATCAAACTGTTTATTATTTTATGTACATCAGGGCTTAAGTCGCCAGATTCGTTTCACACTCACTGTTGACATTCTATTGTTTTTCGTCTCCTGCTGGAAATCCCTTTTGTTTTGCTGCTGACCAACTTCCTAGCTAGCCCGCAGCGAAGTTTCTGTCTACAGTTCGCCTATCACGAATCCTGCCCTACATAGCTCCCCGCCAGAACTGTTGACTGTCATTGGAAACGGGAAGGCATCTTAATTGTCCTGCCCATGCATGTGGTTACTCGATTCATTGGTGACTGTTCCTTGTAAAGGGTTGGTGTGATCTGTCTAGGACGGCCCCTGTTTGGTGGTTGGGCCACCTGAACGGGGCTGTCAATATCAAGATGGGCCGGTTTCAATCTATCGATGGAGATTGTGTCTTGTCGTCCGCTAATTATGAGTTGGAATGTTTTATCTCCCGGATGTATGACTTGATATGGACCAACATAGGGTGACTGGAGGGGTTTTCGTCGTGTGTCACGTTGAACGAACACAAAATTAGTCGTGCGGAGGTCATTTGGTACGGATGATCTGAGTGTACCGTGTGTCGACAAGGGAACAGGGCGCAACTGGCCCACGCTGTCTCTCAGTTGAGCGAGGTACCTTTTGACATCCGGGTCTGACTTCGTATTCGGAAGGAACTCTCTTGGCACTGTAAGGGGAGCACCGTACACCATTTCTACGGAAAAAGTTTTTGTCTACAGTTCGTCTGTCACGAATCCTACCCTATAGGGTGCAAATTTTGGTTTTGCACCCCACAAAACTTCTAGGTGGTGTGCTTGCACCCCCTGTTCCCGGGCCCATGGTCAAGTATTGGAGTCGATGTCATCGACTTGTCTTCTCCTTTCAAAAATTATTAGCCTAATTAAAATTGCTTTTCATAATAAAATTCTTTAACTTACTCTTACAAATAATTTATTCTGTTAAATGTACCAAGCTCTTTATTATTCTACATATGCAGGTTTCACTCTTAAGAAGTTCTCGTTCAGTATACAACATACTCGTGTGTATCTGGTTTAACAATGAAATTAATAGAAAGTTAAATGTTGGATGAATGGGAGAAGAGTCAAGGTTTTCAATTTACCATAGGTGGTTTATTGTTTTAAGATTAAATTGGATACGATGGTCCGACAGGAACTACAGAAAAGCAAAAGAAAGTTCTTTTCGTACAATGGCATGGTTGTGGACTGGTTCTGCAGTTATGTGAGTATGAGAAATAGAAAAGAAAACGGGGAGAGAAATGCGACTGTTATGTGCCGTAATATAGTTTGTTTATTTGTAAGTTAGTAGCAGTTTGTGTTGCAGCTTTTCATACTTAACAAGTCTGCCAAATCCAACAGCTGATTGCCGGATAGCGACTGACTGCTTGAATATGTTTGTTTCTTTTCTTCTTTTGCTCATTATTCCTGCCTTCTTGGTTGACTGATCGCCGTAAAATCCTTGAATATTTGGTGTATGATGAAACATTATCGTTCAATGATATACATCTATATCTATAAAAATGAGTTAATAATAAACATCTTTCAAAGTTGTTAATGTTTTCCCCTTTCTCTTTGTATTACTCAAATACGGAGAATCTTGCTTTTCACACTATAGAAACATTTCTCATGGCACCAGCAGACAAAATGGAAAAGCGTTGCCCCGGAGGATAGTGAAGGACATGCGCTGGAACAGCCACTCTGACTCGCGGGACTCGCACTTGCGGACAGCAATCCCTGCCCCCGATAACGGTGAGCAGGGATATGATCCAGGGACCAAAGACGCCGGAGGTCTCAACTACCTCAAGTTCGACCATAAACTTGTCAGAGACCGACCGATACCTTACTGTTTTCTTTTTCTAAGCCTGACAAGCATAGTTGCTTGCTAAAAGTACCAAGTGTATCTGTGAATTTAAAAGGTCAGTCAGGTAATTTTGATACAGACACCAAAATTAATGGCCAGCTTCTTGATGATGTCATCAATCAATTCGAAGAGTCCTGTTGTTTATCGAAAATGTCCTAATTAGAAATAACGAGACGGCAAGCTGGCAGAAACGTTAGCACGCCAGGCGAAATGCTTACCGGTATTTCGTCTACCATTACGTTCTGAGTTCAAATTCAGCCGAGGTCGACTTTGCCTTTCATCCTTTCGGGGTCGATAAATAAAGTACCAGTTACGCACTGGGGTCGATGTAATCGACTTAATGCCTTTGTCTGTCCTTGTTTGTCCCCTCTATGTTTAGCCCCTTGTGAGCAATAAAGAAATAAGAAATAACGAGTCGTTTTTCAAATTTTAGGCTGACACCTACTACACGGGATTCAGTTCTCTTTAGTTAATCAATAAAAATCTAGGAATCACCTGAATTCACTTGCAAACTTGCGGATTGCAATCAGTAAAAGTTCCACTTTTTGGCAAAGTCATGGATGAGAATCAAGAACAAAAAAGTAATTATATTTTATGATACAATTATGATTGAGTTGACTGTTTACGCTTTGCTTTTCTAATTGCTCCAGTTGCTTATATTTTAAGTTCAGTTTGTTCACCCACAATTCTAAATGTGTAGTTCAATTAAAAATATTCTTTCTACAGTTGGCCAAGGCCTGAAATTTAAAGTGGTGGTCTAGTCAGTAAGATCTACCCCAGTGCCCAAATGGTACTTATTTTATTGACCTGGAAAAGATGAAAGGCAAAGTCGACCTTGGTGGAATTTGAACTCAGAACGTAAAGCAGAAAATATACTGCTTAGTTATAAGAAAACTGTATTTTTCCCCCATTATTATTTGTGATATTATTTTTGTAGGGAATGCGGAACTCAAACATCCTAGGAGTACGAGGCATAGAAAAAGTTGGGAAACACTAAATTAGCTGAAACTGATAAGCGAGATGGTCCTATGAAAAGGGATTTGATATGGAAGCAATCATACTGCTTCTGTTTCTGGGCAGGACATTTTCCTGTACATAGTCCCACTTCAATTATTTATCAGGAATACATATATTATGCCAGATAAACTGATAAGCAAAATTATCCTCTGAAAAGTAAATTTGCTTTCAATTTGCCATATACTTGGTCTTTCAATTGTTCGTGTTCAACTCCACATTTTTTTTTTAAACTTGCCCTATTTATTTGGTTTAATTATCCTTCTAATTTCTTAACAGTGTTTGTGTTGATAGCTGTGTCACCTTCAACCTTGAAATTTGTTGAGTACTCTCCATCACTTATTATTCACCTTGCTAAAAGCAGTAAGTCATTAGCACCCGACAAAATTCTTCGCAGCACCTAATCCAACTATACATTCTGAGATTAAATATTACCGAGGTCGACTTTGCCTGTCATCCTTTCGAGGTCGATAAAATAAATACTAGTTGGATACTTGGATCGTTGTAATCGATTTACTCCCTCATCTAAAATTGCTGGGTTTGTGTCTGTCAAACATTCGAAACCATCATTTCATCTTGCTCCAAAACTTCTTTCTTGAATACTCGTGAGGTAAGAGTGAGAAAGAGAAAATCTTTAAGCCAGCATTAAAAAGTAAATTCATACCACAAGAGAAATACATTAACTTGTTAATGCAAGCTTAGACAGTTTCCCTTACTTCCTCCAGTAGCATATTATTTTGTCAGTTGGAAATGGTCCGGAATATCTTTTTGCAGCTCTTTTACCATGTTATTTCGTAATATTTTGATTACTTGCAGCCGATGGTGTATGAGTGCCAGTTTAACTGAGGAGTAGGGGGAACAAGGGTGTAGGACCGCTTTGGGTGACGCTTTTATGTGGGGCGCCACTTTTGGGCTTGTTGTATATGCTTATACCCCGGGTGGAGTAAACTCGAAAGCTTCCCCGGACAACACACACTCGAGCTGCACCACTGTTTTTTGAGTCAGAAGAAAAGGCAGCGTTCATGATGCGTTACACGGCCTCCAAGACTTTTGGGTGGAAAGGTATCCTAAAGACTGAGACTTAGTCTAAATGCTTGCAAGAGAGTAAACTCCGTTAAAGGCGCTCGAAGTGCTAAATGGTGGTATTAAATTGGGCAACGGATTAAGTCTACCGCCCTTGAAGGCCATGTTGGGATTTAAACTCAGAATACAAACATCTTGAACAAATTCCATATAGCATCCAGTCCGATGTTGTTACAGGTTCCCCAGCCCGCCACCATCTTAGATTGGTTCGTTTTTATCTACTTCAAAAGGATGGTAGGCAAAGTTGACTTCAACATTTGAACTCAACGTGTAGAGTACGGCGCACTAATGACGCTGCAATCTTGCCTCCCAGCCTGAAGAGATTCAGGCTTGAACTGGTTATGGCCTTCAGAGGTCAAGGAGAAAGCCAATGCTGCCAAAATGTAATAAGTAATACTTATGTGTTTTCTTTTACCAGCAAGCAACCGAACCTGTCTAGATGAGGAAGCATTGTCAAGTAGCTTTTAACAGCAGTAACATATAGATGTATCAGTAAGAGTTCTTGTAAAAAATATAGTTGTAACATATGTTGATCTATAACTGCAGCTGCCTGATAAACTTGTTAATTGGTGATAAGAGTCAATTATCGTAACTTGAGTCATCATGACCTGTAATTGGCTACTACGTCATGACAAGGCAGAAACACAACTATATTCGTGATAAAGTGATGCAACGGTACCTTTACACATAATTCAGAGATAACATTATAAAAATGCAAACAGATAATGAAACAAGATGTAAATTTTGCAAAATATTTCGTGAAAAATGCAAAGTAATTTTAGATAAAACTTTTACGTTATTTCATGCGTACGTTTAAGTGGAAAGCCTTTTTACAAACCACAATACTGTTTGCTTCAAAAAGGTTCCCCTTTTAGGTTCAGGAAACTCTTTAAAATGACATTTAGATCAGTTGAAATATGTCTGGAACATATTTGACCGGTAAAAAGGCCGTTCTTATATATATAAACGAGTAACAAAGATGTACAAGTGTCAATTCATTACGGCCGTTTCAGGCAACTCAGAAAAATTCTCGCTTTAATTATTTCAGAATTGTCTCTTTTGTGGTGCATGGTGCAGGTGATAGCCAAATTAGCAAGAAATGCACTGACTGTTCCGCTAGGGTTGCCATGAAATGATTGATGGTGTTAGAAACACTTTTTGCCAAACGTGAGAATTTTTCTCAACGCCAAATCCCAGCGAAAGCGGCTTTTTTTCTGGTCGAATATGCCCTAAACATATTTGAACAGATGTGGACGTTTGATAACTTACAACGCTACTTCCACATGCAAAATACAATATTTTCTTTAAATAGAATAATTTTCGATCATTTAGAGAATCAAACAGCTGTTGCAGGTTCAATCTCAAATCCACAACCACTGACTCACAACGCATGCACATTATGAGATAAATGCATTCATAGAGACATAAATAAATAGATCTCCGGCGGTTTCGACGAAGGGTACTCACCTTTTCGATTGCCTTCTCATGGTTGATGAACTTGATCTGTGAAAGATCATTGGAATGCAAATAATGAAACTTTCGGAATACCAGTAACTTTGTTTATTTTGCTTATTTCACCCCACTCTCTTTCTCCCTCGCATATATATATATATATATATATATATATATATATATATATATATATATATATATATATATATATATATATATTCAAGGTTTGAATATGGTACTTATGCGAAGGCACCCGAATATCGCATCCCAAAAGGATGGGTGATTAAAAATCAAACAATAAGCAACACGGATTTCAAAAGTGATTGCAGTACGCACGTTTCATGCTACTTCAATTTATTTAAGTAATGTGAGCATTACCTTAAATGCAATATGAAGAGCAATCTTCAGCTGCACGAAAATGTAGAAAATGTAGAAAAAGGCATATTATAAATGTGGCAACATATTAAATCCAAGTGGGAGAGAGCATATATAAAATCCAAATGTGAGGAAGAATATATAAGTCCATCTTGACATAGCGGGGTCTATCAGGCTAGTAATTGATTCTAGACAAAAGTTTTAACTGTCTCAGAATTCTATTGTTTCTTATCTAGTGGTGATAGCAAAGGGACAATTACTTCTAAAGAGAGGGAAGGTGTAAGCAGTATGCATGGACAAGGCTATAAAAATATTAGAATCTAGAGGTTTCACTGGTCATAGTAGTATCAGGTCATTTTATTACTATCAAAATGTTGAGGAATTAATGTTGAGGAATTATAGCCCTAGGTATATGGGGTATATGGGGTATATATATATATATATATATATATATAAATACACACACACACACACATATAGATATAGATATAGATATAAATATATATAGCTGGTATGGAAAAAAAGGGCCATTTTCCCCCTACCGATTAGCTCTGAAGAGTGCAGGTGTTGGATACTCGTATTATTGCACTATTACCTAATATCCGGTGCAAAATCGATTGGTAAAATCGGCTGTAATGGAACCATAATACTGTATACTTTGGTTAATATACCCATTCTGTTGACAAACATACAAGTACCTATTTTTTCTGACTTATGGAGTCTTAGATGACTACACGCGCGCGCGCGCACACACATATATATATAAGGGCCTTTTCATGTTGAACCGTTAATCCCTTCACATTTTTTCTCTCCGTTTCTTTTTTCGGTCTCTCTTTTTTTCCTCTCAATCCTTTGTGTTGAAGAGCGTAGGCTCGAAACGTGAAAGACTTTTCCATTCTTCCCGAGCGTCAAACTAATACGCCTGTATGTTTTCCTCCACATGCCTTTGTATTTGTTTTCTGTAAATGCGAAACCAATGGTCACTTTCTGACCTCCCATACTAATTAACTTCCTACTATATATATATATATATATATAAACGAGTAACAAAGATGTACAAGTGTCAATTCATTACGGCCGTTTCAAGCAACTCATTTAATTGATTAATGAATTAAATTGATTAATCAATTAAAGGAGTCGCTTGAAACAGCCACAATGAAATGATACCTTTACATCTTTGTTACGCATTTATATTTTATTCACCTAACCAGGGATCTACACTTCGGAAATACTATAGAATGTACCTTTATAAATAGTGCAGGTCTGAATTACCTAGAGCGGATATCTTCACTTAGCTGGGCTGTGTTGTCTACACACACGGCAGGAATATCAGGTACAAACACCCCTGCACGGAGTCTTAATATTCAATATTCAATTAATATTGTCTAGGTGTGCGGATTGTACCGACCTAACAAGGCGCCTCAATTTAAGTACCTAATTCAATGGAATCTTAATTATATATATGCATGTATGTATGTATGTATGTATTTCGTACTGTTGTTTTTATATTGTACTATGTTTTAGAATTCCATTTTCTGTTTCAACCCTTGATCGACTTACTCTGCTTAACAGGAGTAAATAAAATAAGCCGGTTGTATATTACATTGGTGCTTTCATCATAGTGGCGTAGCAAGAGTCTGTGCCACCCGGGGTAGGCCTTGAGTTTCCTGTCCCCCACCTGGATGCCAAAGCCTATTCACATAACATATATATTCATGCACTTTTATGGCTTAGTAACATTGTCGTTGCTGCACGCATTCGTCCTTGTTACACATTATAATCTGTATTGTTTTTACATTGTTATAATTTCGGTTTTCTTCTTGTTTTGATCTGTTGCGATCAACTTAATCTTCTTAACGGAATAATAATAAAAAAAAAATATGCCTGTTGACACAGTCATAATCTTCATCGTACTTCCTTATATATATATATATATATATATATATATATATATATATATATATATATATATATATATATATATATATATATATATATATATATACATATATATATATATATATATATATATATATATATATATATATATATATATATATATATATATATATATATATATACATACATACATAAATATAAATATATATATATATATATGCATGTATGTATATGTGTGTGTGTATGTGTGTGTGTGTGTGTATATATGTATTTATATTATCATACATATGTATATATATACATATATATATATATATATATATATATATATATATATATATATATATATATATATATATATATATATACATATATACATATATATATATATATATATATATATATATATATATATATATATATATATATATATATATATATATATATATATATATATATATATATAAATATATATATATACGAGTGAGTGGACAAACGAAAGAAGGACACTCAACGAATTTATTGGGAGTTTGTGAGTTACATGTGTGGATCAAAACAGTTTGATTCAAATTCGTTGGTACTTCGAGTTTCAAGCGTGGTGCACCCCCACCCCCACCCCAACCTGCAACTTCCGAAACCCTACCATGTGCCCTCTAGAAGGATCCTGCGTCTCAAGAGCCGTAGTATACAGAGCCAGCTTTACATCATCCGATGGCATTGCTAGGCACTATACGAGTATGACAGCTAATGACTTCTGGGGAAGATACTCCCAGTATATGCTCTCTTTCAGATCCAGGGACAGAAAAAACTCTACTTCCCTGTCTCGTTTTCTCTGGAGATTCCGTGACCTCCGAGGTGAAACACCCAGCATCAGGTGGACTATCGTTGACAGAGCACGACCATATTCACCCGGCGTCCATAACCTCTAGCTCTGCCTCCGAGAGAAACTTCATATCCTCCAACAAAAGTCGTTTTTTGCACTGGCGGTAAATGTTGCCTTTCTGTTACAAAATCTTTACTGCTAGGATCAATATGATACTGGTATGCTAACAGTGCAAGCATGGCTGTGTGTTTAAGAAGCTCGCTTTGCAATCATATGGTTTTGGGTTCAGTCCTATTGTGCGGCACCTGGGGTAAGTGTCATCTACAATAGCCCAGGGCTGACCAATACCGTGAGAGTGGATTTCGTAGAGAAACTGCGTGAAAGCCTGTTGTGTGTGTGTGAATGTGTGTGAGTATGTGTGTGTTTGTGAGTGAGAGTATGCGTGTGTGTTTCTCCACCACCACATTGCTTGATAATTGGTGTTGGTTTGTTTACGTTCCCGTAACCTAGTGGTTTGACAAAAAAAAAAAAGAAAAGAAAAAACGAATAAGAACCAAACTTTAAATAATAAAGTACTGGGGCCGAATATTTCGATTAAACCCTTCAAAGTGGTGCTCCAGCATGGCTGCAGTCCAATGTCTGAAATGAATAGAAGATAAAAGAAAAGACAAGAAATCAAATTGTTCTATCAACCGTTTAACCGCATTAAATCGTAGTTAATCCAGTAATGATAATGCCAATCAAAACACAACACGAATTTCCCCGAAGTTAGCCTTTTCTGGCAAATCCTCAATTAGTGTCAATCATTTGTATAATGTTCTTTGCTACTCAAGGCACAAGGCCCGAAATTTTTTTTTGTGGGGGGGGGGGGGGGGCAATCGATTAGATGGACTCCAGTACGCAACTGGTACTTAATTTATCGACCCCGAAAGGATGAAAGGCAAAGTCGACTTCGGCGGAATTTGAACTCAGAACGTAACGGTAGACGAAATAGCGTTAAGCATTTCGCCCGGTGTGCTAACGTTTCTGCCAGCTCGCCGCCTTTGAAAGAGAATAATCATCTCTACTCTAGGCACAAGGCCTGGATTTTTTTTTTTTTTTTTTTTTTGTGGCGAGGAAGTTTGTCGATTAGATTGACTCCAGTACGCAACTGGTACTTAATTTATCGACCACGAATGGATGAAAAAGAAAGTCGACTTCGGCGGAATTTGAACTCAGAATACCGATAAGCATTTCGCCCGGCATGCTAACGTTTCTTATTTCTTTATTGCCCGTGGAGGCGCAATGGCCCAGTGGTTAGGGCAGCGGACTCGCGGTCATAGGATCGCGGTTTCGATTCCCAGACCGGGCATTGTGAGTGTTTATTGAGCGAAAAAACCTAAAAGCTCCACGAGGCTCCGGCAGGGGATGGTGGCGAACCCTGCTGTACTCTTTCACCACAACTTTCTCTCACTCTTACTTCCTGTTTCTGTTGTGCCTGTAATTCAAAGGGTCAGCCTTGTCACACTGTGTCACGCTGAATATCCCTGAGAACTACGTTAAGGGTACACGTGTCTGTGGAGTGCTCAGCCACTTGCACGTTAATTTCATGATCAAGCTGTTCCGTTGATCGGATCAACTGGAACCCTCGACGTCGTAAGCGACGGAGTGCCAACAACAACAACAACTTTATTGCCCACAAAGGGCTAAACATAGAGGAGACAAACAAGGACAGACAAACGGATTAAGTCGATTACATCGATTCCAGTGCGTAACTGGTACTTAATTTATCGACCCCGAAAGGATGAAAGGCAAAGTCGACCTCGGCGGAATTTGAACTCAGCCCGGCGTGCTAACGTTTCTGCCAGCTCGCCGCCTTTGAAAGAGAATAATCTTCTCTACTCTAAGCTCAAGGCCTGAATTTTTTTTTTGTGGCGAAGGGCTAGTCGATTAGATGGACCCCAGTACGCAAAGTCAACCTCGGCGGATTTTGAACTCAGAACGTAAAGGACTTAATAAATATTCTTTTCTACTCTAGGCACAAGGACTGAAATTTGGGGGAGGGAATAGTCGGTTAGATCGACCCCAGTACGCAAATGGTACTTAGTTTATCGACCCCGAAAGGATGAAATGCAAAGTCGACTTTGGCAGAATTTCAAATCAGAACATAACAGACTTGATAATAATATTATTTCTACTCTAGGCACAAGGCTCTGAACATTTTGGAGAAGGGGATTAGTCGATTACATTGACTCCGGTGTTTCACTAGTACTTAAGTTATCGATCCCAAAAGGATGAATGGCAAAATCGACCTCGGCGGAACGTGAAGTCAGAACGTAAGGGATTTATTAATAACATAAATAAATAAAAAAGTGTCCGATGTTGAGTTTCCTAAGAGAAGGGAGGTGACTCTTAATAGCAGCAATATCTAAGGGAGATAAACTCCAAGGGTAACGTAATGCTAAATTTTATACATTTATCTCTATTGCCAAAGAAACAAGGTTGGAGTTGTAATTGACAGTCTCGTTAAAATATAAAAAGAGAGAAAAACATGGTAAATTAATCAGTGGTACATGAATAATATATGTGGGATCCTGAATATTGCGGAAGTTTGTTGGGGCGCGTTTTCTTTCTTCCTTTCCTTTTTTATTTATTTATATTTTTGCGACCTACCACGTTGTCAAACAGTATAGCCAGGGTTATCTACCTTAAACGTTCAGTTAATAAAGGAAACCAATTTTTCCATTATACAAACATTAACAACAAATTAAACTGCAAGCTGAGCCTGAGTGAGATTTTAGAACTAATATTTTTCTTTGTTATGGCTATACCCATGACCACAGCAGTGACTCTAACAGGAAAATCTAAAAATACAATAACTGACTGGCACAATATGTGCCGCGAGGTGTGTGGAGCTATAGTTTATCATGAACGACGAGGGAAGATCGACGAAGCAAGATTTGTTGGTGGTCGATGAAAATACGATTGAGGAAGAATGCTGAATGGTGACAGCGCTTCTCTCTTCGAAGACAGTGATGCAGAACAACGAAACGACAGGAACCATGGACGTAGAATTGATCGGCCGTGGATTTTTGGTTTTCAACAAGGCTCAGACTGTTTATACTTTTATGTGGAACGGCGTGACGGCAATAGTCTGATCCTAATTATCGAAAGAGAATGTGTAAAAGGTTCACTAATTCCTTCAGATGAGTGGTGCACTTATAATAATTTAAATGCCATAGGTTATCACCATCTGATAGTGAACCATCAACGACATTATGTGGATCCAGTGACCGATGCACACACTCAGGGCATTGAGTGATCATGGTTAGATACTAAAGTTATCATTCTGAAAAAAACTGATCACTGGAATATCTGAAAGATAAGGTAGATAACCCTGTTTGACACCGCGGTAGACTGCATCCTATACAAGCGCCTATGTATGTATATGTATACTTGTATGTACGTATGTATATATTACAAATGTTCATCCAGCCTCGATGTCTTTTACGTAATATTTATCTGTGATATGATGACGTAATAATCAATATATGTTCTCATAGCAACAAAACAAACTAATTCTCAAGTACACTA
This sequence comes from Octopus bimaculoides, assembly GCF_046866305.1. Taxonomy (NCBI): domain Eukaryota; kingdom Metazoa; phylum Mollusca; class Cephalopoda; order Octopoda; family Octopodidae; genus Octopus; species Octopus bimaculoides. Next base: position 135,503,680 of record NC_142931.1, on the reverse strand, counting down.
GTAAATGTCATACAAGACAATTCTATGTCAGTTGTCGCTGCTCCACTCTGACGAAGCGCACAGGCTAAAGGGCGAAGCGCTTGCAGTCCTGAGATACCTGTTGACGATACAGAAAGGTTTTCAGCAAAAACTTGCAGCACCTCTGATCAGCTCCTGCAGTTTCTGTGTGAGGCAAAGCAACTCTGATATTTATTTCACCTCTGTTCTATACTATTGTTATTTCTGTGAATCTTTCCCCTTTATTATATATACGTGCATTTGAATGTAGTAGGTAAGAGCTAGCCTTTGGCCGTTATTTGGACTCCGTTGTGTCCACTACTCTGATTGGGTTTATGGTCTTTAAAGTTAATTCTGGTGGAGTTGGGTGTGTACGGTTCAGTTTGATCATCAACTTGTAAATCTGGGGTCGATATTACCGACTGGCCCTCCCTTCTCCAAAATTCAGGCTTTGTGCCTAGAGTAGAAAAAAATACTATTAGGATCATTGTCAAATTGACCACTACAGTCATTCTTTTTGTCGAAGTAGTATGCAATCCACCTCATGCGATGAATAGGTGAGTTGGTCTTATCAATGTGATTTTTCATATATTCTTTCCAAGGCGGTACAGGGTTGTCCTTTAAAAATGTGTCCATAAAAACTTTCCCCATTTCAAAAGATAATCTGCTGTTAGCACTTTTAAATGAAGAGAATTAAAGAGTATATAATAAGAAAAAAGGATTAAAAAATTCAGGTAGATATCAATTAAGTACTCAGTTTTAAACGAACTTAGTTAACGATATCAAACAAAGACCAATAAATGCAAGTAGAATTAACATCCAAAGTAATTCCTTGTGTATGACAAGTAGATTCAAGTAGATTCAAGAAATTCAGAGTTTTTAGGTAACAAAAATACGGATAGAGAAAATCACATCTTTAATTGTTGACTTCATCATACAATGCAGTCGATCGTCTCTGCTGTAGCAACATACATTTAGAAACAGAAAATATCATTCAAATAAATATATTCGAAAATACATGTTAACACAACGTTTTCAAGGCAATCCAAAATTAGTTACATTCCAAATGAACTAAGAAAATATCTCCAGAACACGAACGCATACAAAAAGAACGTTAAGAAGAAATTCTAAGAAACGCTAGTTTAGTATTCAACTTTTAGTGACGTCAGCGGATAACAAAAGAATAAACGATAATTACAATAATCAGAAACAGCGATTCCACGTCACGACAATTAGTTAGTTATCTTCTATCTAGAACTAATAGACCTGGCTTTTTCGTCATTATTCTAGGTATGAAAGGAAAAGTCGACTCCAGCAACATTTGAATTCAGAACGTAAAGTCGGAAGAAATGCAATAACACAAAGCATTTTGTCCGGTATGGTAATGATTCTTCCGGCTCGTCGCCTTACCTGGCTCCGTAATAATATTTACTGAAACATTGAAGATGATTAAATATTTTATTGTTGTATTTTAGATTGTGTTCAACTGTAGTGAAGCTTGCTTAATATTAAACGTTTTTCTACTTTGTTTTATTATTGTAACCATGTAAGGTATTTTCACTATGGCGATTTCCAACTCTATGCTCAAGCTATGTTACTAATTTTTATATACTGTAATGTTCTTTGCTATAGCTAAGATACTTTAGTAATATTTTATGATGCGCTAGATTGCTTTAGATATTACGTGCTTTAATGCACAGAAAAACTTGTTTTCTGAATATATGCTGCTGAAATTGGGGAGTGCCCAATATATCCGAGCGTTTTTTTTTTTTGTCATAAAATTTTTATTATATTTATATACCACGTATGTGTATGATATATAATACAAAACCATATTAAAATACAAATCCTAAACAATAGTCATGATTCTTCCATAATATAAGTTTTTACAAAATTGAAATCAAAGCTTTACTGTATTTTTTTTTTTTTTTAATTCTGTCATGGTTAAATCGCGGTGAGATCACATCTATGCTCGAACAACAAAACTTTTCATGGCTGAAACCAAACAAAAAAGTTTGTATACCAACGCTCAACCTATTAGAAACAGCCGCTTAATGTCCTTTCTACTGCATCTGGCCGTTTTAACAAAGGCAATAAGACAAGGTCGCCTCAAATATTTTTAAGTAGACAAGTAGAAACTAAACAACAATAACAAAACCTTTGCACGGCTGGTCGTTGTTTTATGGATGGATACACTAACATTTTAAAAACTTTATTTCCATAAATTGCTTATGCAGGTTCAAATCCATATGGAAATATTTTAGATAAGCTAAAAGTTGCCATATAATACGCCGTATCTGATATCATGAAGTCTAAATGATTAATTGTTTAGTAATTCTGATAATGAAAATATTACATTTCTGTGACAAACTATTGTAGTATTGTGAACAAAAATCTCTATTTTATCGAAGTAAAAATTTGGGTGATACGAGATTCATGCTTTGCTAAAGATAACAGATATTTTCTATGAATTGGTACTAAGCTCCATTTTTATGATGAGTAAAAAATTGATTTATATATTAATCGAAGATGACCTAATACCTACATTTAACTACATTTTAAGGTGTTCTGTCTTCAATCTTGTGGGCGTATTCTCCCTGAGAGGAAAATCCTTTGCAGGATTAAGGGTTTCCATTGATCGGGATTTCGTATCCGACTAACGACTCTACTTAGAAACTGGGATGTGTCCTGTTACTTGTATGATTTGGGAGCACCAACTCAGACTGTTTGGCTGTGTTGCTCGATTTTCTGAGTTAGACCCTGCTTAATGTGTTCTGTTCACTAAAGATCCGGCTCGTGTTGGTCGACCACATACCACAAGGTCACGGCAGATGAGAAGAAGTATCACGCAGAAATGGGGAACGGACTGGGATTCCGCTCGACGAGTCATCCGGAAGGACCTGGGAATACACCGGACAAATGGTGAATGCAGTACTGCAACGATGCAGGCACCCACACCTGATTTGACCTGAGGCCTTCCTTTCCCAGATTTTGTTGATATTGAATTGTCATCACTGCGTCTGTAACTTTGCTTTTTCTTTCTCCTACATTTGTTGGTCCTAGGCAAACCCATTTTTACCTTTGGGAGCAGGTAGTCTCTTTTAGTCTGGCCCCTATCCTTTGACCTATCCAGCACGGGAGGTCCAGCCAAGAGTTTGCATTCTGCTGGCATCCCTCAGAGACTCATTGAGGCATACAGCCCACTATATTGCAATAAGAGCTGGGCCTTTTGGTGGACCTACATTCAAGGAATTTAATAAAATGTGATATGAGATTCTATCCAGAAATACAACCAAATATTTTCAGTCGATTTTAACAGATCATCTCTGAGAAAATACTACAGAACTCAATCGTCTTTTTCGTCCGCTTTCTACATACATTAAGTTCGATTTGTGATATGATGACGTCATAAATGAAATATATTTCCATGGCAACGAAAATAAAATTTCATTAAACAATGAATTCCATGTAAGATATGACTGTTTTAACGAGTCCAGATGAGGAATATATAAATGAGGATTTAATGGATGAAAACCGAAATTCTTTTCCCTGCACACGTAATTCGTTTTTGAAATTATTTTATTATCTTGTTTCGAATCACTGATTTCATTTTTTCGTAATACTTGTAGCTCACTCGCTTTATATTTTTTTTTTCTTAAAGTTTAGTGCAGTAAAACTTTGAGAATGATGTTGAGGTGAAATATGATTTAGAACGAGGATTTACAGAAGATATAAAACTAAAACCTCACAGTCGAAGGCATAATGTAACAGTGTACTAAAAATGACCATAGTTGGTGAGGGGGGAGGGCAAAAGTTTTGTATCAGATACACTTCCTAGAAATAGCAGCCATGGCTACTATTTCTAAGAAGTTTTTTGACTAGGTAGATTCTCTTCCATTGACCATTGACTCTTTCTGAGTTATAGTAAGGTGCATTATACAGGAAGCTGAAAAGACATCGACTGAATGGTACTACTAAAGCAGAGTGGTCCCGAACGCGCACCCGCGCAGTCGCGCGACTGCACTAGCTAGTCGTGAGTGGTCGATCCTACAAAAAGTGCACGTGCGCGCGTGTGCAAATGAATACATGTGTTTAGGGTTAGGGATAGGGATAGGGTTAGGGATAGAGATAGGGTTAGGGTTAGGGATAGAGATAGGGTTAGGATTAGGATCGACCACTCACGACTAGCTAGCGCGGACGCGTGACTGCGCGACTGCGCGTTCGGGACCACTCTGCTTTAGTAGTACCCGACTGAATAATATTCTACAATTAGGAAAGTGTCTACTACTGTTTATAGCCAGTAACAGAATAATCCCATATTGTCACGTTCACATTAGACGCACCCCTATTTCAACTGTGCATATTTAGTAACAGGGATTAAATTATCTTATGGGAGGACCAATTTCGAAGGCGGAAATAAAGAATACGTACACCATCCGTTTTCGGTGTAACAAATACCCTAGCCCTAAACCCTAACCCTAAACTCTATCCCTCTTCCTAAGCCCTAACCCTAAACATCGGGTGTACATATTCTTTACTTTCGCCAACTTGGCATTTTTTTTGTTTGTTTTTTTGGAGACATTTTTGTAGAGAAAATGTGCTTTTTTCTATGCCATCAAATATAGTTTTCCGTACAGATGCTTACTATCAATTCCGCTCAAGCCTGAAGACACGAGAACTGATAAGACATTAAAGACAGGTTAGGCAAGAGAGAGAGAGAAGAACGAGAGAGAGAGAGAGCAGCGAGAGAGAGAGAAGCAAGAAAGAGAGGAACAAGAGAAAGAGGAGCTCCTCTCCCTCTCTCGCTCTCGCTCCGCTCTCTCTCTCGCTCTTCTCTTGCTCCTCTATCTCTCTCGCTATTCTCTCATTCTCTTTAATGTCATTGAATGCGGTGGTGGTTTGCAGAGTAATAAAGAAAATGACCGTCGTTCAAGGACAAACCGTGAATACCCTTCCCGTCCAAAGTATTCTTTTCTACTCTAGGTACAAGGCCCGAAATTTTGGAGGAGGAGACCAGTCGATTAATTCGCAACTGGTACCTAATTTATCGACTCTGAAAGGATAAAAGTCAGAGTCGACCTCGACGGAATTTGAACTTAGAAACAAAAGACAGACGAAATGCCGCTAAGTATTTCGCCCGGCGTGCTAACGTGTCGGCCAGTTCGCCGCCTTATTGGTTGGCACACTGCTGCCTCTAATACACT
>NC_142931.1:135440979-135493479 GCF_046866305.1 Octopus bimaculoides | reverse complement strand
ACCTGAAAAAAAAACACCATCGGTTGTCAAACGATGGTGGGGGAACAAACATACCCACCCACCCACATACATACATACATACATACATACATACACACACACACACACACACATATATATATATATATATATATATATATATATATATATATACATACACGACGCTGCTTCTTTCAGTTTCCGTCTACCATATCCACTCAGAAGGCTTTGGTCGGCCCGAGGCTATAACAGAAGACACTTGCCCAAGGTGCCACGTAGTGGGACTGAACCCGGAACCATGTGGTTGGTAAGCAGTATGTATGTACGTATATATGTATACACACACGGTCATATGTATGTATATATAGACAGACAGACATGCAGATAGATAGATAGATAGATAGATAGATAGATAGATAGATAGATAGATAGATAGATAGATACACAAATTTGAATGTGAGCAAAATCAGATTGTTTATGTTACTAATCACTAGCATACATGATATAGCGTAGAGTACTATTGCTCAATGAGGAAATAAAATTCATCTAAGATATTCTCTGTTTTGGGATGTAGCAATTATAATGTGTTCGTTGTTTGTCGGATACTATTGTCACGTGGACTTTTATCACAACGTTAACTATCAGTCACGCACCGGTGGAACTACAGTCGGTTTTCTTATTAACTCACTCACAAAGATTCTATTAAAACTATGTCAGATTTACAAGCAAAATACCAGCGGCTTGCGTCCGAGTATTCTAAGGTAAATGATAATTTAATAATACCCAGTAGTTATTCAGTGTATGATCTGTGTTTGCTTGTGTCGAAGCTACAAGCTGCGGAACATATGACAAACAAATCTCAACAGTTAATAACAAAATCTTGACATGACCAACTGTTCATCTCGTGTCCGCCCTCTTCTCTGATACCTAATATCAACAACGTACTTTTTTCTTCTATATACTCTCAGCACACTTACTCTGACCTCATATATGTAAATACCTCTACATATACTCATATACTTTTATGTATATATATATATATATATATATATATATATATATTTCGAAACGCCTGTGTTAGAATGGGGGTAGCTGATGAAGGAAAATGTTCTCTATGTGGCCTGTGTGCTTTCTGTACTCTGGTTATTATTATTATTTTTGTTTTTGTCTACGTTTTGTTTTGCAATGTCCTGTACGTAGATATGCACCTATATATACAGGTAGACGTAGGTATGCACATACCTGTACGTATACCTGCATGTTTGTGTGTGTATGTGTGCGTGTTGCAGGATATAGTTTTTGTTCTTTATTTTTCTCTTATTTATATTAAGAATTTTCCAAAATTAATTCTAAACAAACGTGAAATCAGAATTGATTTGAATGCGTACAATTGTTTGTATTTTAAAATAATGTGTTTTTGTAATTACATTTCGCACTAATTTTCAACGACCGATTTTATATGATAGCTTTCTCTTTTATTCATTTAAAGACCTTCAGTTATAACTGAAAAGAACTTTGATGTTCTGTTATCAGTTGCACAATTGACATAGGTGGACGGCGTACTTACAATGTTTACATATGCCTTACTAATATCTCTGAAATAATAGTTAAAAGAAAAAAGATTTATAATTCTCACATTCTGAACTTTATTATTATTTCTAACGTTCTTGTTGATTCATCTATAACATAAAATTAAATATAAGCCGGATTTAATTAATATTTTTGTTTAGATCTTTTGATATTGCATCCCAGGAGTACCGTTGTATATCATGTTGGTAGAGTCAGTAAAGCGTCGGACGTAATGCCTTGCGATGTTCAGTTACGTCCCTTTACGTTCTCAGTTCGAATCCCGTCCAAGTATAGGTCGGTCAAATAAATACTAATCAATTAATTGGGGCGATATAATTAACTATTTCCTACCTAAAGTGTGTAACATTCTACATATGTTTAGGAGATGTTATTTGAATTTGTATTCAATAACAAAACAATGAACATCGTCTTTTGTAAAAGGCTAAAATATATTTCAGCGGAGTTAAAATTTTTCGATCACTTTTCAAGATTTAGTTCCTTTTTCTTTCGCTACAGTCAAAAATCTCGGCATATTTTCATACATGAAAAATATATTAAAAGGAATGCAGTGCCTGTGTTTTGAACCTCGTCGTGTTATATATTAAAAGGGATGGGAGGGTTGTTTGTGTTAGCTTCTTATCCAAGGAGAAGACTGTTTCACTTCTTTGTTTGAGAAAAAGCAGTTCTATAAGTCTTATTCACAGAGGAAGTGGATAACAGGACGAGGTTTGTCTTTATCTTTTACTTGTTTCACTTAGTGGACTGTGGCCATGCTGGGGCATCGGCTTCGTGGTTTAATTGAACAAATTGCCCCCAGTACTATTTTTAAGTTTGATACTTATTCTATCGGTCTCTTTTTGCCAAACTGTTACATTACAGGGACATAAATAAACCAACACCAGGTCTCAAGCAATGGTAGTGGGACAAATAGAAAGACACACACACACATACACACACACACATACACACACATGTATATGCAACAAGCTTCCACACAGTTTCCATCTATCAAATTGATTCACAAGGCATTGGTTGAGCCTGGGACTGTAGTAGAAGACGCTTGCCTAAGATGCTGCTAAGTGGGACTGAACCCAAACCATTTTCCATGTTTACTTTTGAAGTCTGCATTCTCTTCTTACTGTTAATCACTTAATTAAAAAAGAAAATGAGGTCTGTTCTTTCTGTTTAGTCATTTAAACTGAAGTGAGAGTAATTAGATGTCTTAGTCAGGACATGCCTAAAGGTTAGTTAATTATTAACATTTAATTTGAACTGCCAGTGGTTAAAAAGAACAGAGAGGCATTACTGCCCTTCTGGAGTGAAATGGTCATAAAGTGTTAGCAATGGTCTCGGATTCAGTCCCACTGCATGGCACCTTTGTCGTGCTTTCTACTATGGCCTCTGGTTGACCAATGCCTTGTGAGTAGATTTAGTAAATGGATACTATGTGGAAGCGCATTGTGTGTCTGTATATATATATTTTACAATTTAAATATAGGATAAAATCCTTATAAGAATTTATCAAGTAGTTAGCGTGGGAAACATTTATTAATTATTCCCTATAAATATATTTATTTATATTAAGGGCATTACTATACATAAATGCCTCACGCTAGGAGGGACTCTAAAAGTCAAACTACCATAATAAACACATTTTACCTTACGTGAGGGAATGCACTCCTCACGTTCGGTAAAAATATGTTTATTATGGTAGTTTGACTTTTAGAGTACCTCCTAGTGTGAGGCATTTATGTATAGTAATGCCCTTAATATAAATAAATATATATATATATAAATATATATAAATATATATATATATATATATATATATATATACAATCAGTTGGTTTATGTCTCAGTTCTGCAAAAGAGACTGAGAGAATAAATAACTGATGTAAAAAATGATTACTAGAGTAATTTGTTTCACTAAACCCTTCAAGGCAGTGCCCCAGCATGGCTACAAACCAGCGACTAAAACAAGTAAAATATTCTTGTTTTTAACACCAGGTCAGTCCTGAATAGGCAGATCTATTCACAACTGTATGGCTGCAGTATATCCATCTGCCTCACAAAATTAAATTGAATGGTTACAGTTTCAAATGCAACTGTCATCACTTAATTTTATTTTGGTATTTCTTTTACATATGAATTAAATTTTGAATCAAGTCCCTTTTTTTTAAAGATTGTTCGGTGTAAGTTGAGAGATTTGGCTACTATTTCTAGCAAGTCAAGTGACCATGTAGAGATTTCCTACCTAACTTCTTTTTTTCAAGCCCTAGGACTCTTAAGGCCAGTTACCCAGTTTCCATCGCATATAAATGATCAAGATTGCAACATCCTCACTGAAGGGGATGCTGGTCCATCGCAAGGCCCAAGACCAGCAATTTTGAGGGTATGGGGCTCAATTACATTGATCCCAGTACTTGTATTTTATCAACCCTGAAGGGATGAAAAGCAAAGTTGACCTTAGTGAGATTTGAACTCAAGATGTGAAGAATCAAAAGAAATTATACTTCTAAACATTTTGTCCAACAGTCTAATGATACTACCAGTTTGCTGCCTTCCCAATCTGACTTGATATGATTCTCATAGTTTTTGAAGTTGGAGTGACAGGAAATCAATATGGTTGTATTGTAAGATAATTTGTCAGTCAGAACTGAGATAGCCACTGTTGTGGACATTTTATTTTACTTATATTACTGTCATGCTGTCACTTCACATGCTAGAAATAGCAGCCAAACCTATTTCAGATCACAATCTTCTGTCTTAAAAAAAAAGACTTGTATTGGTGGATGTAATCCTACAAGTACTAAGTCTAAATAAATAATGACCAGGATGGTCACTTTTAGAACTTCTATGATCATAAGTCTACTGGATCTGGCTGATCCGAGGTTAAACAGCAACACTGCCTTATTGTTTCTGTTGTATCTTTGGTAAAGAAGAAATGCTCAATCAAGAATGCAGGAATATATAATATAATACTCAGTTACTTATTCCAGAGGTCATTGGGGTCACATTAGAAGAGCTGAATTAGGATAGAAGTTGTTTAACCCTTTAGCATTCAGCTTATTTTGTCAAATGTAATGCTTATTTAACCACATTGTTTTGAATTACCATGTATTATCTCATAGCTCTGGGATTTCAATGATGTAATTCTGTATTTTCAGAATGACTTTGTAATATAGGTGTGAGAAGCCTGATCTGGTCAGTTTTAATGTAATACAGGTAGAATATTTGGGCTGGTTAGCGAAGGCAGAGGTATTGTTTTCAGTTGTGTTTGTTTGTTTGTTATCTCAAGAACCGCTGGATGGATTCAGATGAAACTTTCAGGGATGTTTGGCCTTGTGACTGGCACAAACTGATTAGATTTTGGAATCAATCTGGTACCAGACAAGGATTCTGGATTATTTTTCCGTTTTTTTTTTACTTAATTTTTGAGAGCATTTTCAGTATTCTCGTTTGTGAGAAGAGTCAAGTTTATTTCAGATATTCTCATTTTAAAAATCATCTCCAGCTAATCGTTGAGAGGACGCTGGTGTTGCCTTGGCAGAAGTTTTCGCTCTCTGAGTGCTCTTGTTTATAATTTTTTTCTTTTGAAATCTGGTATTTATTCTATCACTTTTGCTGAACAGTTAAGTTATGGGAACATAAACAAACCAACATCAGTTGTCAAGCGGTGGTGGGAACAAACATAAGCACAAAGACGTACACACGCTTGCATACTTATTTACATACATAAACACACACACGCACAAATACATCCTACTGTGCGTCCAAAAATAATTGACAAATATTCCCTCATTAACATACCACAGTCACTGACTCATAGACTCAGGTTGCTTTCCTCCCTCCCACCACCGTCTCTCTTGTCTGTTATTACAATGCAATGACATATGCTCCTCTCTACTATTCACTCTCAAATCAAAATTCTTTGGTTAATCTTTCTTTACTCAGAACTGCCACCCTCTGAAAAAATTCCCCGATGCCACATGTTTTATGGGCACCAATGTACACGAGTTCAAACTTTAACACCAATCTCATTGCTGTCATTGGTCTGCAAAGGAGAGCAGATGCAATAGATGTCTCACCTCCTCCTTCAACTAAGCAATAATAAAAGAAATATGTTTCTTCTTTTCTTTCTAGTGTTACAAGCCTTGCTCCTATCATTATCTGTTTTTAAAAAAGCTATTTACATTTTCAATATTATATTTATAACTATAATGATTGGTGTCGAGTAATAATAAAGTCCTTTGTAGGTTGAGGTTGTGACCCAGTTTTGATTTCACATTGAATCTATCTCGTTTCACATACATTGTTTTTTATCTTGTACTCATTTTAGTAGCACCTGGAAGGGCTAAGTCAAACATATCACTTCTGTATTTAATTTAAGTCTCGTACTTATTCTGTCAGTTTCTTTAACACCAGTGGTCCGGCAGTGGTGGGGGTCAGACAAACACAAAGACACTAACACTGGGCTTCCATACAGCTCATCCTCATCATCATCGTTTAACGTCTGTTTTCCATGCTGGCATGGGTTGTACGGTTTGACTGGGGACTGGCAAGCCAGGAGGCCACACCAGGCTCCAATCTGATCTGGCAATGTTTCTACAGCTGGATACCCTTCCTAACGCCAACCACTCTGAGAGTGTAGTGGGTACTTTTTACGTGCCACCAGCACAGGAGCCAGTCAGGTGGCACTGGCATTGGCCACGTTTAGATTGTGCTTTTTATGTGCCACCAGCAACTTCATTTCTAGTTCTGGTAGTGACTCAGCTATTAGAGCAAGGTCATTAGCATTGAGGAGCTCCCAGGGGCAGCATGTCTTGAATCAGTATGCCAATAATAAACACACATACACTGGTTCTGCTTCACTTCTTTTATTTTTATTTGTTAAATTGATTAATCATTCAACCAATTAATTAATTGATTGTTTGGTCAATTAATCAATTGTCTAAGTTTGCTAAAGTCCTTCTGTTGCCATTCATGACTTCATCAATGACATGTTGTCTCTGCTTGGACTTGCTTTAGAATACTTTTGGAGTATTTTATGTTTCAGCACGTCATAGGGTTTGATAACAAATACTTCTGTCAGACCCTCAAAACTAAATATGTTTCCAGCATATAAATATATTATAAATGTTAAATATGTTGGCGTTAGGAAGGGCATCCAGCTGTAGAAACTCTGCCAAATCAGACTGGAGCCTGGTGTTGCCATCCGGTTTCACCAGTCCTCAGTCAAATCGTCCAACCCATGCTAGCATGGAAAGCGGACGTTAAACGATGATGATGATGATGATGATGATGATGATGTTATCACATACATTGATTAATTATTTGTTTTATGATGTTTCGAGTAATTTAAGCATGTGTATAAACTATGTGTTTTGTGATAGCATGTATTACATACTAAATTTATTGAATCTCTACCTTCCAGTTAAAAGCACAAATTCCAGTTCTGAAGAAGGCTGTGGTAGATGAACAAGCACTTCAAGAGAAGTTGAAGGTAAATTTTGTTTTTTAAAATATTGACTGTTTAAATATATATATATCTTCGTCGTCGTTTAACGTCCACTTTCCATGCTAGCATGGGTTGGACGATTTGACTGAGGACTGGTGAAACCAGATGGCTACACCAGGTTCCAATCTGATTTGGCAGAGTTTCTGCAGCTGGATGCCCTTCCTAACGCCAACCACTCAGAGAGTGTAGTGGGTGCTTTTACGTGTCACCCGCACGAAGGCCAGTCAGGCGGTACTGGCAATGGCCACGCTCATCTCGCTCGAAAAACCTCATGTGTCACCCGCACAAGAGCCAGTTCAGGGGCACTGGCAACGATCTCGCTCGAAAGATTTCATGTGTCGCCTGCACATGAGCCAGTCCAGGGGCACTGGCAACGATCCCGATCGAAAGATTTCATGTGTCGCCCGCACATGAGCCAGTCCAGGGGCACTGGCAACGATCTCGCTCGAAAATCCTACGACGGCCCCACACAAGAGCCAGTTCAGGGGCACCGGCAACGATCTCGCTCGAAGAAATTTCATGTGTCACCCGCACAAGAGCCAGTCTGGGGGCACCGGCAACGATCTCGCTCGAAAAACCTCATGTGTCACCCGCACAAGAGCCAGTTCAGGGGCACCGGCAACGATCTCGCTCGAAAGATTTCATGTGTTGCCCGCACATGAGCCAGTCCAGGGGCACTGGCAACGATGGTGCTCGAAAGATTTCATGTGTCGCCCGCACAAGTGCCAGTTCAGGGTCACTGGCAACGATCTCGCTCGAAAATCCTACGACGGCCCCACACAAGAGCCAGTTCAGGGGCACTGGCAACAAACTCACTCGAAAAATTTCATGTGTCACCTGCACAAGAGCCAGTCCAGGGGCACTGTCAACGATCTCGCTCGAAAAACCTCATGTGTCACCTGCACAAGAGCCAGCCCAGGGGCACCGGCAACGATCTCGATCGAAAGATTTCATGTGTCGTCCGCACATGAGCCAGTCCAGGTGCACTGGCAACGATCCCGCTCGAAAGATTTCATGTGTCGCCCGCACATGAGCCAGTCCAGGAGCACTGGCAACGATCTCGCTCAAAAATCCTACGACGGCCTCGCACAAGAGCCAGTTCAGGGGCACCAGCAACGATCTCGCTCGAAACATTTCATAAAGTCCCACCCTCCTATCATAGTTTTCAAAAACATCATGGTGGGGTGGTGAAGAATTACAAAATATTCTTTTTTTTTTGATTGGTCAAGCCAAGAAATTTCCATGGAAACTAAATATGTAAAAATCAACAAATAGTAATACAAAGAAAGATGTAATCACAAGAGCAGCTACCATCATGCATTTTATCAAACCTAACAACAAACACTAGCAACTGTATCAGTTACATATATATATATATATATATATACACACGTCATCATCATCATATTCATTTTACTGTTCATTTTTCCATGCTTGTGTGGGCCAGATGAAATATGTCAAGGTAGATTTTCTACTGTTAGATGGCCTTCTTGTTACCAAACTTCACCCATTTCCAAATATCACGTGATATCACGTCAAGAACGCACACATGTGTGCATACACACAGTCACACACATACACCACTAAAAGTTAACATACATGCACACATGATATTAGAGCTTGCCACCTCAGTTACCAACAGCTGATCAATCCACCTAATCAATGTAACTTTCTCATTAAGTCATGAGGCATTAATTAAACATAGCCTGAACAGATTAAATTAATTAGATCTATTGAGATTGATTTTAGAAAAAAGATATTTTTTTCTTTTGTTTCTTTCAAAAATTTATTTATCTCTCTCTCTTCTCTTTTCATTACCTTAAACACTATAAATCTTTCAACTTAGCTTTTCTTTGGTTTTATTTCGATTTGTATTATTACTAAGCAATTTACAGTAATCCCTCGACTATCGTGGGTGTTATATTCCAAAACCTCCCACAGAAATAATTAAAATCTAAAAAAATATAAATACCTATCGGCCACAGAAACCCATGATATACCGAGGAGTCCATGATATACCGAGGAGTCTATGATATACCGAGGAGTCCATGATATACTGAGGAGTCCGCGATATAAATTTACATATATTAGCCAAAACTTTGTGATGTACTGAGTGCATGAAAGGTGAACCGTGATAGATGAACTGCGATATGGCAAAGGATTATTGTTTATTAATAATGGATTATTTCTGTTAATTAAAACTGCTTGTTATGAAATTTTGATCAAAATTAATGACATCCTTACCTATGACATCAGTAGCAGTCATACAACCTTATTTACTCTACGTTCAAGCTAAGCATCAATGTAAATCATCATCATCATCATCAGCGTTTAACGTCCGCTTTCCATGCTAGCATGGGTTGGACGATTTGACTGAGGACTGGTGAAACCAGATGGCTACACCAGGCTCCAATCTGATTTGGCAGAGTTTCTACAGCTGGATGCCCTTCCTAACGCCAACCACTCAGAGAGTGTAGTGGGTGCTTTTACGTGTCACCCACACGAAGGCCAGTCAGGCGGTACTGGCAACGGCCACACTCAAAATGGTGTATTATCACTTTCACCTGCTTCTTCCACCTCTTCATCACCATCCTCCTCTTTCTCCTCCTCCTTTTTCATCCTCATCCATTGTTTTTATTCAGCTTTAGATCAACCTTCAGTAACTTGAGCTATGAGCGAAGGCATTCCAGGTGTGACCATCCTGCCTCTTCGTTTTTGTTTATTTATTATTTTTTTGCAGGCACAGTGTATCTAGGACAAGATTATCTAACGTGTCCTTCCTCTCCTTTTTTAAGATGGTTCAGTTTGGTATAGGTGAAAACACATGGCCTAATGGTTAGAGTGTTACACTCACAGTCACAAGATCATGGTTTCAATTCCCAGACCAGGCAGTGTGTTGTGTTCTTGAGCAAAACACTTCATTTCATGTTGCTCCAGTCCACTCCACAGTAAATGAATAATCTTGCAATGGACTGGTGACCCCTTCAGAGGAATGTTGTGATCCCAGTCACTTATACACCATGGAAACTTAGAAACTGGTCCAATGAGTCCTAGGATTTGAGACAGTAATCTCCAGGGATTGATGATGATGATGATGTGACATTGAGACAATCTGGTTGGTATTTCTAGCAGGCCTCCTTGTTGGCTAATTAAGTCAGCTTTTGCTATTACTGCAGCTGCTGCTGTTGCTACCTGCACATTCTACCAGTGAATTCAATCTTACATATATATACCCTGGGGTTTGTTGTGGGCTAAGATTAAGGCAATGCTATTTAAATCACCTTTATGTCATTTATATCTGAAGAGAATATTTATTATGAACTGATAACGTTTTGTTGCAGGTGAACATTAAGGAAAAAGACCAGTCAGTGCGCAAATATGAACAAGAGGTTGACAGTTTAACATTTCGAAACCAACAATTAGCAAAACGGGTCCTCTTTTTACAAGAAGAACTTGAACAAGTGTCTACAACCAAGAGAAAAAATAAAGTAAGCTATTCTTCAACTATTTTACTGTTGCCATATATACTGATATATTCAAATTACTATCACCATCTTCATTGTTAAAACCTGAATATACCAGTTTGTCTGTGCATAAGAAAGATAATTCTTCATCTCAGAAGATACGTTCATTGAATGCCAGACCAAAATCCATCAAGCCAATATAGTTTAAGACTGACTATATATATGTGTGTGTGTGTGTGTGTGTGTGTGTGTGTGTGTGTGTGTGTGTGTATGTATATATATAGAATGTATATATACACTACTTTTAAACATGTATATATATATATATATATATATATATATATATATATATACTACTTTCAAAAATTATTAATTGTTCTTACAGACTTGAAGTTAATTTTCATCTTCATTTTTCTATACTTCTCATTATGTAAAAAGAAACTTAATTTCCTATATATATTGTTAATATAGAGTTAATGCTTCTGTTTCATGTTCTCAACATATATATATATATCATACTTAATGTATATATACCACTGAGAGGCCAATTACTGCTGTATTCAGCCTAAGGTAACATCTCTTATGGATGTGCTTTATATATATATATATATATATATATATATATATATATATATATATATATATACATATACTCTAGTAACTGGTCTAATAATGGAATGGAGTATGTACATTAAATATGATACTTTGATTGCTATTTTACTTTAATATTATCACAAATGCATATACTCTGTGTGTGTGTGTGTGTGTGTGTGAGCATGTGTGCTTGTGTGTGGATATTTCAATATGTCTGACTTACTGTTTTATAGACTAAAGTTGGGGGTGGTGCTGCAGATTTGCCCACACCAAACTCAGAGGTAACATTTTCACATTATCTGGAAAATAGTGTTATTGGTGAAGAACTACAGAGCAAAATTGAAGAGAATGCACGTCTTCATAAGCAGGTGAGTAACATCTGAAATATTATGTATTCACAACAGACTTTCAGCTGGTCAGCTCCTGTGAAACTGTCCAACCCATGCCAGCATGTAAAACAGACGTTAAATAAAGATGAAGATATCGTTATATGCAGACTTACATACTGACACATGCCTCTGAAAACACCAACTGTTATGCACTAATGCACATACTAAAAACTATATGTGGGGATTAATGTGTGAGTTTCTACATAGTTACTTGATCTGTTGTGGAGGCGCAATGGCCCAGTGGTTGGGGCAGCAAACTCGCAGTCATAGGATTGCGGTTTCGATTCCCAGACCGGGCGTTGTGAGTGTTTATTGAACGAAAACACCTAAAAGCTCCACGAGGCTCCAGCAGGGGATGCTGGTGAACCCTGCTGTACTCTTTCACCACAACTTTCTCTCATTCTTACTTCCTGTTTCTGTTGTGCCTGTAATTCAAAGGGCCAGCCTTGTCACACTGTGTCACGCTGAATATCCCCGAGAACTACGTTAAGGGTACACGTGTCTGTGGAGTGCTCAATCACTTGCACGTTAATTTCACGAGCAGGCTGTTCCGTTGATCGGATCAACTGGAACCCTCGACGTCATAAGCGATGGAGTGCCAAGAAGAGAAGAAGACTTGATCTGTTAGAAATAAAAGCCAAATCTTCTCCACATTGCATCATGCTCTCTTAAATAAAGAGGAGGACTAAAAATGAACAATGTCACTTGTTTTGACTGTGATGCTCATTTACCACCATCATGTGATGTCAAGACAAGGGTACATACAAACACACACACACAGACATACATGCACACACTCATACGCACACGCCCCCCCACACACATATACATGCATGCATGCATCCATACATACTCTCTCTCTTTTACTTGTTTCAGTCATTTGACTGCGGCCATGCTGGGGCACCGCCTTTAGTCAAGCAAATCGACCCCAGGACTTATTCTTTGTAAGCCTAGTACTTATTCTATCGGTTTCTTTTTGCCGAACCGCTAAGTTACGGGGACATAAACACACCAGCATCGGTTGTCAAGTGATGTTGGGTGGACAAACACAGACACACAAACACACATGTATATATACATATACATATATACCATGAGCTTCTTTCAGTTTCTGTTTACCAAATCCACTCACAGAGCTTTGGTCGGCCTGAGGCTATGTACATACATACATGCATACGTACTTACATACATATATTCATGCATTCATGGATACATTCATGCATATGCATGCACACACACACACGCACGCACGCATGCATACATACGTAAATACATTCATTCATAATTGTATATAATGTTCTGCAGGTATTTGAAACCCAGCAAGAATATGACAGCCAGCTACATAAACTACAAGAACAACTTTCAAAGTATGAAAAGGAATCTAGTCAACACCATGAAGTTCTGTCTCTTACAGTTCAGAAAGGAAAATCTGAAGTTGAAAAACTACAACAGGATAAAGCGATGATGGAGGTGAGATGATATTTATTGTAGCTGTCATCATATTTCTCTTTTTCACTTCTTAATTGTCATTGTTTTAAATTCTTTGCTTTCACGATTGAATAGATTGGATGGCTTTGCAATACTACATCTTACTTCGAATGATCTCTCTGTTTTGCCATTTTGTTTGTGATACTCCTTGTTTCCATTCAATATATTTATCTTTGTTTGTTAGGTGTTTGGTTTAAAAAAAGACAGTTTTAAACGAACCACTGATAAATGAGAAATGGTTGAGCACTCCATTGGTTATGATAACAAATGTTTCAGTTGATTCAATCAATAGAACAGCCTGCTCATGAAATTAATATGCAAGTGGCTGAGCACTCCACAGACATACATACTCTTCAAGTAATTCTCAGGGTGATTCAGCATGACAATCAAATGTGACAAAGCTGGCCCTTTGAACTACAAGTGCAACCTATCTTTGCCAGCTGAGTGGTCTGAAACAATTTGAAATGAAGAGTCTTGCTCAAGAACTCAACTTGCTGCTAGGAATCAGACTCACAACCTTATAATTGTGAGTTGAATACACTAACCACTAACACCTTCATAATAGAACATTTGGCAAAATAGGCGTTGTTCCAAGATGCCCAATTTATTCCTTTAACTTACCCAATTGTCGCTTTTGAACAATTTTAAACAAACATAATATTGTTTCATGATTAGAAACAATCTATGATAACAACATAGATTAGTAAATAATAAAAAAATAATAACAGGAAAATATCAAAACAAGCAGAATCTTTGACTGATTGCCAACCAATGTTATGACAGATCAGTTCATTATAAATGTAACATGATTCACAAATGAGTGTACTGTGCTATTCCAGACCAGTAATGAATAAATCAGTGATAAACAAGGATAGATGTACTTCAATAAAAGTACTTTCTTGAGATGAAGTAACTTTATTTAACTACCTACGCTCGTGTCTTCTTGTATGGTCTGTTTCTTCCATAAGTGTTTTACAACATCAACTCAGTATTTTTTACACATTTACACTGAGTTTATCTCAGAAAGTAGGCTTCCACCCAATTAATCATACCTTTTCTTCACCAATTGCTCCCGTTTTTCTTACTTTAGGGTTCAGGTTCCACTTCCATTAAAGAATCCCTACCTATATAAACAGTAATCACAATAGTCTCTGGGTTGAAACTACAAAAGCTGAGAAAATTCAGGTGTTAAAAGCCAGGTGGTTAATGCTCAGCTGAGGCTGTTGCTCAGGTCAGTCCTAATTAAGTAGACATGATTAAACATGTTCCAGCTATGACCATCCTGTCTGCTTTTTTCAGTTTCATTTGTGACATAAGTGAAATTTTGCTGCTATTTCTAGTAGGTCGCACGACTCGTCTAAGTAGAGGCTCTCTTATTGATTTGCTAGCTATATCCCTTTTTACAGCTGATATATGTTGTCTATATTGAAATGTAGATGATTGAGATGCCAGAAACAATAATGCACTGTATTTAATTTTGTCCTTTTCAGTTGTAAGTTCAAACCTTATCAGGACTAGCTTAACTTTTCATCTTTTCAGGGCACAAACTGTCAAAAAAATACTAATGGTCTAAAAGTGACTTAATTATTCAAATGCTTCTCATACAAAAATATATTCTGTACTTATTTAACCCTTTCGATACCAACCCAGCTGAAACCACCTCTGGCTTTGTAGTACAAATGTCTTGTTTTCAATAGTTCTGAATTAGAATCTTCCACCAAACCTTAGTCACAATTTATGTTCCTAACACTAGCTTAATGATAACTAAGTTGCTTTACTAAAGAAACCCAGAGCATCTCAAAATAAATATGGTAACAAAAGGGTTAAGGAATCTACAGTAGAGTTTTATTTTATTTTAAATATACTCTGAACTTTCCTTATACTTTGTAGAAAACTAGAAAATGAGCAGAGATGGAAGCCCTCTTAAGTGATCACATATTAGCAGCTTTTATATGACTTTTATATGAATTTCAGGTGAAAATTCAAACTCAGCAGGGACAAATTCGAGAATATAAAAATCAAGCTGAAAGAATGTAAGTACAAGTGTACTCTTTTACTTGTTTCAGTCATTTGACTGCGGCCATGCTGGGGCACCGCCTTTAGTCAAGTATATCGACCCCAGGACTTATTCTTTGTAAGCCTAGGACTTACTCTATCGGTGTCTTTTGCTGAACCGCTAAGTTACGGGAACGTAAACACACCAGCATCGGTTGTCAAGTGATGTTGGGGGACAAACACAGACACACACACACACACACACACACACACAACACACACATATATATATATACATATATACGACGGGCTTCTTTCAGTTTCCGTCTACCAAATCCACTCACAAGGCTTTGGTCAGCCCGGTGAACAATATTTCACAACACTTGCATTTGACTACATACAAAGCCTTGTTTTGGATGAGTAGATGGATGAAAGTTGTGGCATCTGTGCCTTGCCAACACAAACACACACACACATGTATATACTCACCTACATATATATAAATATGCATACATACATACATACACACACACACACACACACATATTTTACTGTAATATAATCGTCTTAGAATCCATATGTTTGGAAAAAATATATGTGCTCATATATTTATCAGTAGAGTGGGTTTATTAATCAAAGCATAGAGTATAAAGTATATTCATTTCAGCCAATCTTAGCAATCTATTCCGCACAGGGTCTTAAGGCTCTTGCCGCCTTACAGCCGTCTCAGATGCTTCGAGGCCAAGGGACATAACTCTTGATATATCCATTTTTCACCATATTTTCTCCATACCTGTCATTTCTGAATCTTACATGGTATTATCTAACACCCTGTGCGAAACCAATCGGTAAGAAATGGACCTGTAATACTGTATACTTTGACTTCATCGACATCATTATCATTTAACGTCCATTTTCCATGCTGACATGGGTTGGATGGTTCATCCAAAATGAAGACAAAAACCATTCCTCCATGTGAATGGTTTGAAAAATTGCTAAGATGTTAAGATATTTTTCTTAACATGAAACCAATGGTAGCCTTAATACATAAATAAAGGAATTTTATCCACCAATGTAGTGTTGAGCACTCATTCTCACTGTTCAACATTTACACACACATATATATGGTGTAGTGGTTAAGAGCGTGGGCTACTAACGCCAAGATTCCGAGTTCGATTCCAGGCAGTGACCTGAATAATAATAATAATACTAATATTAATACTAATGCTAATAATAATAACATTGAAAAATACCTTAGGAATGAGAACCCAGGTTCGAAATTTCCCCAAAACACCTGATGAAGGCTCGAGGGTATATCAGCTGAAACGTGTTAACAACAAACAAGATGAGGACAAATATCCATCAAATGTAAATAATGTAAATAATTCCGCATCTCTTAAATATAGAACAGTTTAGTTTATGTTTACATGTAACCCTTAACCAATACATATACCATCACTAATCTACCAGTTGTAGGGAATATCTTCAGTTTTTTTCGTTCATTTCGACAAATGTTTTACTCATCTTTAATGTCTTAATCTTTCTTTTTCAACTTTTCACAACTGTAGTGAAGACCATCTCCGTGATGTTCAAAAACATTTAACTCGGAAACTAAATAATGCCACCAAAGTCATAGAAAGTAACCTTCCATTCATTGACTCAAGTAAGTGCTCAGGTCGCTTGTCTCTCTCACTTCTGTTCTTTGGTTGGTTCAATATTTTTCAACATTTACACCCTGTCTTAATTATATTTCCAATATAATATTTAGCTATTAACTGATGCATTCATATACACTGAGCACAACTGCTTTTCTTATTATGCATTACTAAAGAGTTCTTTACAACTGAGAATAAGGATTCATTCCTATGTACTCCTATGGTAATATCTATCACATTTTAAGGGCGGTGAGCTGGCAGAATCATTATCATGCGGGATGAAATTCTTAGCGGTATTTCGTCTGTCTTTATGTTCTGAGTTCAAATTCCACCATGGTTGACTTTGCCTTTCATCCTTTCGGGGTCGATAAATTAAGTACCAGTTACACACTGAGGTTGATGTAATCGATTATCCCCCTCCCCCAAATTGCAGGCCTTGTGCCTACAGTAGAAACGAATCTCTATCACATTTTATTCTAGATTTTTTCTTTTGTTTCTACTTGTTTCAGTCATTAGACTGTGACCAAACTAGGGCACCATCTTGTAGGATCTTTTAGTTGAATGGTTCGACCCCAGGACTTATTTTTTTAAAGCAAGCTACTTATTTTGCCAAACTGCTAAGTTACAGGGACATTAACACACCAACACCGGTTGTCAAGCGGGGGTGGGGAACAAAGATACACACACACACACACACACATATATACGACAGGCTTCTTTCAGTTTCTGTCTACCAAAACCACTCACAAGGCTTTGATCAGCCTGAGGCTATAGTAGAAGACACTTTCCCAAGGTGCCACGCAGTGGGACTGAATCTGGAACCATGTGGTTGGGAAGCAAACTTCTTACCACACAGCCATGCCTGCACCAATTGGCTTTTGTCAATTTTTGTTAAATTTCTTTTCTCCTTTCAGGTATATCAGAGTACAACAGCCTAAATCTACCAACGCATGACAGAAAATACCAACTGCAAGCCCGTGAACTAATGTCTCAAGCTGTTAACATTGTTAGTGCCTTTGCTCAGGCCTTTGCAAACTTCTGCTCTTATTCAGAACAACGAGCTCACAGTATATCTACAATGGAGTCACATGATCACCCACTTTCAGTTATCAATAAAAAGGTTAGATAAATCTTTTCATCTTTTCAAATGATTTGAATAAGCTGTGTCACTCTGACTGGAGAATTTTCATTGAATATATTACAAGCTTATTTGTACTGAATGAAGATAGAATTCAGCTCACAATTCATCTCGAACTCTAGGAAAAGAAGGGTTAAGCAATTAAGTTGCCACAAGATCCACCACTCAGTTAGTTATATTTCCATTTGCTATTTGGGATACATATTTTCTTATTAAACAAATGTTTAGTTCTTGTTCAACCTTGATCAAGCAAACTTGTTGTGGCTAATCGCTTATGATAAATATGATAAAAGAAAGCCACATTCTTGGTGTGAACTCACATCCACAGATTTGATTTATTGCTTCTTTTAATGGTATGCCTACATATTTTTTGCTTTTTGAAAACTGTGCCACAAAATTCTGATGCTTTCTTTTGAATGAAAATTGTTTGCCAATAGTAAGGAATATTTATTCACGTAACCAATATCTTGTAGTGAATATTTCCTTACTACTGCCATGGCAGAAATCAAAATTATACAAGAAATAAATTCATCGAAGCAAATGACTACTCCAAGTATATGCTATAATGAAGAGCACACTTTTTTAGACCCTCAGAGCTCTTCACCCTGGCAGAATGCTGTTGGCTTTTGGCAGCTCTTACCTTACAGATCCCTGCCACTGCCTCAATGCAATGGTACCTTAGCAGTTTCTGCCAGCTGCTTCTTATTTAAACATTAGAGCAACTAGCTTGTATGCAGACCAATTATTGCATCTTGAAAACCCTAGATTTGAGAATTAAATGGTAAAGTAGATGAAACATTTGAAATATTCCTTTGTTTCTATTGTTTAAACATTTCTGTTCTTGCAAAAATACACAAAACTATTTTCCAGGCTCCCAGCAAAATTCCCTGATATTTTATGTTTATGTAGTTGATAGTGGTAAAAGTACTCAGATATAAAATGTATGTATATCTGCTTCTATATGTGAAAAATGTACATGAAATACTTTTTTTAAATGGCACTTTTGAAAAAAATTCAGAGGGCCAGCTCATAAAAATGATTTAACACTCTTGTAGTTGTATAAACTTCATAGAGTCATTATGTATTCATTTCACTTCACATACACATAATTGTGGCCTTAAGCAAGGTACTTAACTATATATATTCTTTTGTTTATCTAATATTGATTTCTTGATACCTTTGGTTCCAAGACCTTGCCAAATTACTGATTTTTCTGAACCAAGAGGTCACTTTGGTCAACATACTCTAAATTAAACAAATATTAAATTTAATTAAATGATTAAATGAAATACAAGTACCTGTACATTAATTAAATTAGTGCAGATTATAAGAGGTTCTAGACCACCAGTGTTCAAAAGATCAGTGTTGTACCTGTAAATGTAAGCTAAGTGATGACAATACAGACTATTTACAAGCAAATTTTTAACTTATTGGCTTACTCTTGTGATTTCAAATAGCTTTGAGAGAGATAAAATGCATAAAAGTTGTAGAAATTCTTATAGTTACATCACTATAGATGGAACCAGTGATCTAAACCAAATACGTTTTTGTAAATGAAATTAATTTTTTTGGTTATTTTAGTTCAGAAAGAGATTTCATTTCTACTTTGAAGATAACCCAGTCTATTTCATACATAACCTACCACTGGTGTGATAGTTTTAGTCCATGTTTTATCTATAAAACATTTTGCAAATATAATTCTCTTTCAGTTATTGAAACTCATCTTTCTTTCTTTCTAGTATGCTCACTTTCTGTTTGAAAGTGCTCCATATTTTAAAAAACTGGAGAAAACTCTAAAAGAATTCAATGAAGAGGTTGGAGAAAATTGTTTTACAACATTGGTAAGTGAAAAGGAAATCTATTCTCTTCATTCTTCAACTGTCTTCCTCTTTCTCAAGCCTAGTTTTAGTTACTAATTAGGACAATTTCACTTATATTGGGAAAATCTTTGGTAAAGAGCTGATATCATAATTTCTAATAGACTTTATCCTATAAAAACAAAGTTTCATGTCTCTTATATTGAATCCAGAAACTTATGAGAAATGTCTAAACTAATTGCCAAAAGTCTTTCAGTTCTTTATCAATGTTATTATTATTATCATTTCTACCATGGCAGAATTGTTATCACACCAGGCATTTTGTCCATCTTCCAGTTCCGGGTTCGAATTCCACTGAGGCTGACTTTGCCTTTCATCCTTTCGGAGTTGATAAAATAAGTACCAGTTGAACAATGGGGCCAATGTAATCAACTTACCCCCTCCCCCGAAATTGCTGGCCTTGTGCCAAAATTTGAAATCAGTATTATTATTATTATCATTACTACTGCTGCTGTTACTATTATATAAAGAAGACTAACTGACCAAAACTTTGAAGTTACTGTCACTCCTCTTCTTATTAAGGTTTAATAAATATGTACTTTAAAGTATTGAGTAGTCCTTCAGTTTAATGTTAAATTGGTTTTTTATTCAATTTGACATAAAAGCAAACATCAATTATCATCATCATTTGGATGGATTAACAGGATCTAATGGGTCCAAGGACTGCATCACACTCCAGTGTCTACTTTGGCATAGTTTCTATGGCTGGATACTCTTCCTAATGCCAACCACTTTACAGTATGCACTGGGTGCTTTTATCTTGCCACTAGCGCTATTGAGGTTGTCATGTATCTTGCAAGACTACAAACCCCAAGGAAGAAGGGGTCGGTTTTATACTCTGGGATGAAGGATTAGAGTATAAGAGAAGGTGGAAGGGCAGAACACACTTAGTATGGGAGGCAGAGAATGATCAGTAGGAGCTGCAAAGAGATAGATAGGAGATGAGATGCCCAGGTGGTCCCCACAAAATACAAGGTAAATAGAAGTGGATGGGGCTATTGAAAGATTCTTAAGGGAACAGATGGTATAGATATGCATGTATGTGTGTGGGAGTATAAAATAAGTGCTCCATAAACTGATTTTTTTTTTATTAAAATATGTTTATTGAAAAATAAAAATAAATAATTTCAAATATTTAAAAAAGACCTGTTAGCAAAACACTTTTCTTGTACTTTTGCAGGAAACTGCTGTTGGCCTACAGCCTTTTGCCAAAGCATTCCACTTAGCTGCTGCTTATTTGAATAAACTGCTACCATACCAACAAGAAAGGTAAGAAATACTGAGTGGCATTGATTGCTTATGTTTTCTTCATTTTTCTTTGGTTGTTTGTTTCCATTTCCTCTGAAAAACATGCCTGGCCATGAGTAAATACTACTGTGTTTAGAAACAGGTAAAGATTGGCAACAGGAAGGGCATCCTGCTGTAGAAAATCTGCCCCAACAAATTTCATCTGACCTACGGAAGCATGGAAAAATGGATGTTAAATGATGATATATATGTATATATAAGGATTTATTTTTCGTAATGAGATAAAAAAAACCAAGGCTGTGTGCATTATAGAACATTTATAAATAGAAGGTCTTACAACTGTTTCCAGGATATTTATTATATCCCTTCATCGGAGACGGTGTGAGAGGATGGTTAAGCAATAGTTAGTTTAGATAAGATAGGAGATAGAGAGTGAATGCAAGGATATTGTATTTGTAAATCCAATGTTTAGGCAGAATGGTATACATATAAGATTCCAATACCTTGTGAGTAAAATCCAACAGTCTTTAAGATTGGTCATTGCATTTGTAAATCCATTATTAAGATTCCAATACCCTGTGAGTAAAATCCAACAGTCTTTGAAATTGGTCATTCCAAATACAGAGTTTATACACAGTGTTATTGAATCAAGGGTTCTGTTTAACCATCCTCTCACACAGTCTTCGATGTTTGTCCCCCCAACATCGCTTGACAACCGATGGTGGTGTGTTTACGTCCCCGTAACTTAGCTGTTCTGCAAAAGAGACCGATAGAATAAGTACTAGGCATCCAAAGAATAAGTCCTGGGGTCGATTTGCTCGACTAAAGGCGGTGGTCCAGCATGGCCGCAGTCAAATGACTGAAACAAGTAAAAGAGTATATATGTTATTTATACACTATTTATATTTCTAAATGTATTTTCTTCTCTGATTTTTGCAGTCTTCACCAAGAATGTGCCCTGTCAACATGTACTTCGATGTTAGAAGCTAAAAACAAAGACTTAAGTCAGTCTTACCAGAAACTAAATGCTGTGATAAACAGACTTGATACTTATATCAATATATTGGGAGCTCAGAGTAAGTAATGGGTTTTAACTTTTACATAACATTAACATGGATAATCCTTACTTCACTAACCAACATGGGAGCCGCTAGAAATAGCAGCCAAATTCCTTTCAACTCACATTGAACAATGTGTAGTTGTGAGTATACAGTGAGAGGAGATGGGCATGTCTGGAATACTTTTAATTATAGGTCTGTTCTATCAGGGATGACTTCGGTCTAAGCAGTAAACGCTACCGTCTGATACTTTCTTTGGGTGCTAAGGGATATATTGGAACCACAGATTAATATATTTAGCAATTGGAATCTTCCAGATTAATATGAAATATTCATAAACTGATAATAGAAGTGATTTCTTGTGTAACATTCATTCATACACACTCACTCATACACACACGCTCTCACTCACACACACACACTCTCACTCATACACACACACTTTCACTCATACACACACACTCACTCATACACACACTTTCACTCATACATATACTCTCACTCATACATACACACACTCTCACTCATACACACACTCACTCATACATACACTCTCACTCATACACACATTCACTCATACACACACACTCTCACTCATATACACACACACTTTTAATCTTTTTTTTTTCTCCTTTTTTTTCCCTTTCCAGGTCATAAATCCTATTCCCATTGTAAGAGAAACCACAAAAGGTTCTTTTCAGAACTAACCACATCAGTAACTTACTTACATGAAGCTATCAAAGGTAAGTGCCAGCATCATCATCAGCATCATCATCATCATTGTTTTAATGTCCACTTTTCTTTTGCGGGTGGCACATAAAAGACACCATTTCGAGCGTGGCCGTTTTCGTGCGGGTGACACGTAAAAGCACCCACTACACTCTCTGAGTGGTTGGCGTTAGGAAGGGCATCCAGCTGTAGAAACTCTGCCAAATTGGATTGGAGCCTGGTGTTGCCATCCGGTTTCACCAGTCCTCAGTCAAATCGTCCAACCCATGCTAGCATGGAAAGCGGACGTTAAACGACGACGACGACGACGACTTTTCCATGCTTACTTGGGTGGAATGGAATTTGTTGAGTGGGGTTTTTCTGTGGCCAGATACCCTTCCTGGCTCAAACTCTCACCTGTCTGCAAGTAAGGTAATATTCCCCTGTGACCTGAAGCAAAGGGCACCCCTTATATGACAGTAGCACTCATTTACAACTATCATGCAATGTCAAGACAGGATGATAGTAACACACACATACATATTCATACATGTGTATACATAGGAGTGATTGTGTGGTAAGTAGCTTGCTTACCAACCACATGGTTCCAGGTTCAGTCCCACTGTGTGGCACCTTGGGCAAGTGTCTTCCACTATAGCCTTGGGCTGACCAAAGCCTTGTGAGTAGATTTGGTGGACGGAAACTGAAAGAAGCCGGCGAGCTGGCAGAAACGTTAGCATGCCGGGCGAAGTGCTTAGCGGTATTTCGTCTGCCACTACGAGTTCAAATTCCGCCGAGGTCGACAAATTAAGTACCAGTTACGCACTGGGGTCGCTGTAATCGACTTAATCCCTTTGTCTGTCCTTGTTTGTCCCCTCTATGTTTAGCCCATTGTGGGCAATAAAGAAATAAGGAAACTGAAAGAAGCCCATCGTATGTATATATATGTGTGTTTGTCACACACACACACACACACACACACACACACACACACACACACACAAATCAAATGTAGAATCACCTTTTTGTTTTTCTTTTTCATCTGAAGATGGAGTGAAGATAGCAAATAACCTTGGCATTTGTTGTGTTCTTTTAACTTCCAGATGTTTCCAAACACTTTAATTCCAAGATATCTATGGAACATCAACTTCCAACAGCTTCACAGTCTCTGAAGACTTCTGATGAGTGTATTGTTTCATCACTAGTCTCTCTCGTCACATCCACAGGCAAAGTAAGTAACTGATTAGTTCTTGTAACCATAACAGGTTCCCTAACAGTATATAAACAAACATATGACAATGTGTAGTTACACAGTTGTTAGACAGTTGTTATAACATATATTCTGACCGTACATTGGCTAATTTGTTGTGTTCTATATATCATGCACACATAACAGTGGTTAAATATAGAAATAATACATTTCTACATCTCTCAGAGAGATTTATGCAGTAGTGATACGATGAAGTAGTTGTATGCTGTCAACTTAATG
The DNA here is from genome assembly GCF_046866305.1 of Octopus bimaculoides. Classification (NCBI taxonomy): domain Eukaryota; kingdom Metazoa; phylum Mollusca; class Cephalopoda; order Octopoda; family Octopodidae; genus Octopus; species Octopus bimaculoides. Next base: position 135,469,310 of record NC_142931.1, on the reverse strand, counting down.
TGACAGTCCCCTGAAGGGAATAATACTACTGTTGGTTAGACCTAGGAAGCTGCACCACTTCCTGTCGGCCTTGACACATAAGGACACAGGAAATGTGTCAAGGCTGACAGGAAGCGGTGCAGCTTCCTAGGTCTAACCAACAGTAGTATTGTTCCCTTCAGGGGACTGTCACATTAAGTTGACAGCATACAACTACTTCAGTGGTTAGACAGTTGTAATATGTTTTGAGATAGTAAATAACTGAATAACTCTAGCTACATGTACAGGGACAATGGATACTAGATACCGTGTTTCTCTGGCACTAAGATGGAAAACACATTGTTACTATCACATTGTCTCATTCACATCACCCCTCACTGTCATACACCTCTCGTAGCTGTACACACCTCACTTTTACGTACCTTTTGTTGTCATACACTGCTCATGTTCAGACCCCTTTCACTGTCATACATCTCTCACTGTCATATACTCACTTTTACTACCTTTTACTGTCATACACCAAATTGTCATACATCTCTCACTATTATATACTCATTACTTTCACATATCTTTAGGTATCCTATACACACACACACACACACACACACACACACACCTGTCACCTTTTAAATTGATTGCTTTTCTACTTAGTTGTCAGCGTTTTTATCTGGAAACCAAGACTTCCTTACCCAACGAGTAAACTATCGCCTGAGAGGCAGCAGCACTGGTGATACAACCCAACACCAAGAGGATCACACAAACCCAATTGTGGCCTTGTACCGTGAGCGAGCTGTTAAATACCTAGAGAGTATACAAAGTGTAAGTATCATCTTTTTTTTCTTTTATTTGTTTTAGTTATGGGACCCGGCAAGCCAAGTGTGACCGTAGCCATGGCCTATACTAGTGTCGCATAACCAGCCCATTTAAGAGTACCCTTCAATCATTGGGGATTATGCTGTGCTTGAGAAGACCTGTTGAGTCAAGTGAAATCATTGTCATGGCCAATGCCAGTACTGCCTGACTGGGTCCCGTGCTGGTGGCACATAAAAAGCACTATATGAGCATGGTCGATGCCAGTGCATTCTGACTGGTCCTGTGCCAGTGACACGTAAAAAGCACCATTCAAGCATGGTCATTGCTAGTGCCACCTGACTGGCTCCTATACCGGTGGCACGTAAAAAGCATCATTCAACCAAGGTCATTGCCATTGCTGCCTGGGTTGGTGTTAGGAAGGGCATCCAGCTGTAGAAACCTTGCCAGATCAGACTGGAGTCTGGTGCTGCCTCCTGGCTTGCCAGTCCTCAGTCAAACTGTCCAACCCATGCCAGCAAGGAAAGCGGACATGAAATGATGATGACTGCAGCCATGCTGGGGCACTGCCTTGAAGAACGTTTAGTTGAATGAATTGACCCCAGTACTTATTTTTTTTTAAGCCTGGTACTTATTCTATTGGTCTCCCTTTGCCAAACCACTAATTTACAGGGATGTAAACAAACCAACATCAGTTGTCAAGCAGTGGTGGAGTACAAACACTGACACAAAGGGACATACACACACACATATATATATGACAGGCTTCTTTCTGTTTACCAAATCCACTCACAAAGGCTTTGGTCAGCCCAAGACTATATTAGAAGACACTTGCCCAAGGTGTTACACAGTGGAACTGAATCTGGAACCATATGATTGGGAAGCAAGCTTCTTAACCATACAGCCATACTTACACCTATTACTTGATATTTTAAAAGTGATGTTATTCATATCCAGTCTTCTGTGGAAAACATATCAGGCCATGGAAAATATTACTTTGCTTGGAAACAGGTAAAGGTTGACAACAAGAAGGGCATCTGGCTCTAGAGAATGTGCTCCAACAAATTCTGTCCAGCCCATGCAAGAATAAAAAACGTGGATGTTAAAATGATGATGCTGGTGATGACTAAACCCTTAAAACCATTAATGTTTTGAGGCTAAGATCTTGTTTCTTCATTATGTTTATTGTTATTGACAAAATATATTTCTATTTCCAGGCTCAACCTGAAAGTGTCCCCCATAGAATGGCCATACAAAACAGAAAGATGCTTCTCAGTTCAACAGAAAGTAAAGAAAGTCTTTTGAAACAGGTGAATAATAAAAGAATTTGTCTTTAGTTTATATAGACTATTTACAACTATTATATATATATAAGCAGAAACACCACCCTCTGGGTGGTTTTCTGCTAATTATCAAATACCGTAAATCCTCGAGTATAATCCACATTTTTTTCCCAAAATTTAAAATCCTTAGTGCGTACTATATACAAGGTTAAAAATGAAAAATATTTTCTAAGCAATGTCCGAGTCTCTATTTGCTGTCCGGCAATGTTTATTCAGACGCATTTTGTGATGTCGGGCTTGTAACTGGTAGTGATAAATATGTAGAGGCAATTTACTTAATATTTATTATTCACTGACGTAATTAGTTATTTCTTTATTTTCTGCAAACAAAGTGCACAAAAAAGCGGTCACACATCTGCTCGGGGCAGGAAGTCGAAGTCTTTATTGATAGCATAACAAACCATTGATATGTACACCAGAAGTTGGTGTACAGTATGTAGACCAGAAATGGAAAATCGATTTTCATTGATAAAAATGAACTATTTGTAGAATCACAAAGAATGGTTAACAGTTAAATGAATAAACAACAGTTAAGTAAATTTAACATAGAATATATACCACCACACTTAATTTTATACCTTTAGTTGTGCAGTATGTGTAGTAGGCAAGGTGAAAATATGCGGGTTTCACTCAATTGAGCCTCAAGCCTTTTTTTGACACCCTTTGTAAAAATGTCCAGACATGAATGTAGACAGCCATCATATTGCATTTACTTTCAATAACAGCATAAAACAATAAACTGGAGATCCATTGCAATTTTATAGATGAAGTTCAAGCTTATAGTATTATGGTCAATTCTGCGACCCACTTCAATCAGCGCACGCCCGGGGTACTGCCCCTCCCCACCCCCCAGTTATGCTACTGTGTGCGTGCATGGCTGCATATGGCAAGAAGTTTGCTTTCCAACTATGTGGCACTTGGGAAAGTGGACTGACAGAGAGAAACCTAAAGGGGGCGAGCTGGCAGAAACGTTAGCACGCTGGGTGAAATGCTTAGAGGTATTTCGTCTGCCATTACGTTCTGAGTTCAAATTCCTCCGAGGTCGACTTTGCCTTTCATCCTTTCAGGGTCAATAAATTAAGTACCAGTTACGCACTGGGGTCGATGTAATCGACTTAATCCCTTTGTCTGTCCTTGTTTGTCCCCTCTGTGTTTAGCCCCTTGTGGGCAATAAAGAAATAAGAAACCTAAAGTCTGTTGGGTATGTTTATGTGTATCATCATAATCATTTAGCAGACACTTTCCCAGGGTGCCACACACGTGAAATGACCCCAGATCATGTAGTTGGCTAGCAAACTCCTTAACTACACAGCCATGCCAGCATCTAAATTTTGTATTCTAAATGTAAATCCACTGTGATCACTATATTCTATGCTGACATATTTTTCAGTTGCAAACTTTCCAACAAAAAGTAGGTAAACTGGAACAACAGAAGGAACATTACATGCTTGAACTGCAGCTTCTGAAAATGAAATATGAAAATGAAATCCAAGTAAGTGATTGTCTCAACTCTTGGCTTCTTACTCTCTTGCTATCACATTTCTAGACTCTTGTTTTTCTAATAACTCACTCATACCCTTTTGCTCTCCTAATTTCAACAAATTTGTTAAATGGATTTCTTCTTCGCCCACAGAACTTGTCATGAGGAACTCAGCCAGCTGTTATTAACAATTCACTCACACACACACACATATGTGTGTGTGTATATATATGTATGTATATATGCATATACATATGTATGTGTGTGTATAGATATATGTATGTATATATGCATATATATATGTTAATATAAATGTATATGTGTGTGTGTGTAAATATATGTGTATGTGTGTGTGTGTGTATATATATATATATATATATATATATATATGTATATATATACATACAATTTAAATATTGGATAAAGTCTTTATAAGAATTTATCAAGTAGTTAGCGTGAAAAAAACCTCGTAAGGGAAACATTTATTAATTATTCCCTATAAATATATTTATTTATATTAAGGGCATTACTATACATAGATGCCTCACGCTAGGAGGTACTCTTAAAGTCAAAACTACCATAATAAACATTATGGTAGTTTTGACTTTAAGAGTCCCTCCTAGCATGAGTCATCTATGTATAGTAATGCCTTTAATATATATATATATATATATATATATATATATATATATTTATGTATATATATATGAATGAATGAAATTAAATAAATAACAAGAAACAAAGAATTTATTTATGCGTTGCAGAAATTCTTTGCTCCTTTGTCATTTATTTCATTCCATATTATGCTCTGTACCCATTTAACGCTTTATTCTGAAGCATATGTATATTGAGTTCTATAACCAAGTTACTTGTATTGTTATGCCTAAGCAAAACAGTGTGTGTTTGATTGTATAAACTGTAAGCTTTACTTTCTTCTCTTTTTATTCTAGAAAGTGAAACAACTTGAGAAGCTTCTGGAAGATCCACAAAAGCTATCAGGTCGTTCATCTGTGTTAAGCCATGTTATGGGGGAGACTTCTGCGGCTAACACTGTCACTGGTGGTGAAAGTGAGCACTTTGATTCCAGTACCCAGGTAACATGCCCCTTACTTGTAATCGGGTATATTCCTAATATTCACATGAATTTCATACATTACCTATCACAAGCATACACATACATTGTGTGTGTGATTATGTGTATGTATGTGTACAGGCAGAGACGTGTGGTTAGAATGTTTGTTTCACAACTGTATGGTTCCAAATTCGATCTCAATGTCTTTTGGATCACTTGGATCAGCCAGACTGTCTGGTGCCAAGTCAGCTCTACTGGCCACATCATTTGTTCCATTCCACTCATGCTCTTGTCATTCTCCGCCACATTGTTCCAAACACTGAGCACTCCACAGACATGTGTACCCCTTCGCATCAGGGAGATTCAGCATGACACAAAGTGTGACAAAGCTGACCCTTTGAAATACAGGTACAATTCACTTTTGCCAGATGAATGGACTGGAATAACGTGAAATAAAGTGTCTTGCTCAAGAACACAACACGCCACTGGGAATCGAACTCATGACCCTATGATCACAAGCTGAATGTCCTAATCACTAAGCCATGTGCCTTCTGAACCAAATTTGATGACTGGCACCCGTGCCAGTGGAGCGCTAACAGCACCATCCGAGCAGAATCACTGCCAGAGCAGTGGTCTCGCTCCTGTGCTGGCGGCACGTAAAAAGCACCATTTGAGCGCGATCGTTTCCAGCTTCGCCTTACTGGCACTTGTGCCGGTGGCATGTAGGCAAAACATTGGCTGACTCCTGTGCAGGTGGCACATAAAAAACACCATTTGAGCATGGCCGTTGCCAATACCACCGGACTGGCCCTTGTGCCGGTGGCACGTAAAAAGCACCTACTACACTCTCAGAGTGGTTGGCGTAAGGAAGGGCATCCAGCTGTAGAAACTCTGCCAGATCAGATTGGAGTCTGGTGTAGCCATCCGCTTTGCCAGTCCCCAGCCAAATCATCCAACCCATGCTAGCATGGAAGGCAGACGTTAAACGATGATGATGATGATGATGATGATGATATATATATATATATATATATATTTCCATGTGTGTGTGTATATATATATATATATATATATATATATATATATATATATATATATATATATATATATATATACATACACACACTTGGAATATATGAAAGCATGGATATAGGTGTGATATTGGATGTATATATGTATGCATGTGTATGTGAGTGCATGTGTGTCAGTGCCTGCTACATACATGCGCAACATGAATGCATTTAGGGTGTGAGTATAAGTGTGTTTGTACATAAGTATATACATCTTACATTTGTGTGTGAACACATGAGTGTGGGTGTATGTTTGAAAGGACTTCTTTCAGATGTGTGTGTGTGTGTGTGTGTGTGTGCATAATATGTTTTTGTTATTTATGTTTGCAGATGTGGTATTTATGTGTGTGAGTGTGTAGTTGCATGTACATATGCATGTGTGTCTGTGTGCATGCGTAGAAGAGCTTATATGTCATAAGCTTTTGTTATTTATATATATGCATGTGACAGATGCTAGTGTAATTACATGAACATATGCATCGATGTGTGTGGGTGTTGGTTGTGTGTATGTGTGGGTTTAGGAGTGTACGGGGGCGGTGAGTGTGTGTGAATTTATATGTGTTTATGTCTGCACACCACATATAAGGAGGCAAAATTAAGAGCTTGTAAGGGATGCATAAGGTTGTGAGGGGGGGGGTTAGTTTGCATAGGAACTGATGGTTGGAGCCAGTGTTAAGGTGGTATATTTGGGTTTCCAGCAGCCGGTAGTTTGTAATTCACCAGGAGGGCATACGTCTGGTGGCAAAGAAATTCCCCTTCCTAAAGGAACTGCTGTCACTGAGCAACTGATATTACTTTGACAACACCATATGACCCAACTTGACCAATAGCAGCCTGTTTTCCAGTAGCTATCTAAAACCTGAAAGTGATGGGTTTCTTTTAGAGACCTGTGAAACTTTAAGACACACGGAGCCAAATCAAACTGTTTTAAATAATACATGTAACACCTATTAAGTGTGTTGAATGCCCTTTTCTTTCAATTGTCCAATCACTCATATATATGTATGCACACACACATATAAATACATACATACATACATATGTATATATATATATATATATATATATATGATGATGATATATATATATACACACACGTACATATATATGTATGTATGTATGTATACACATACATATACACACAAACACACACATATATGCACATATATCATCATCATTATCATTGTTTAACGTCCACTTTCCATGCTGGCATGGGTTGGACGGTTTGACTGAGGATTGGCAAGCCAGGAGGCTGCAGCAGGCTCCAATCTGATCTAGCAAGGTTTCTAAAGCTGGATGCCCTTCCTAATGCCAAACACTCTGATAATGCAGTGGGTGCTTTTTACATGCCACTGGCATGGGAACCTGTCAGGGGGGCACTGACATCAACCACGTTTGGATGGTGCTTTTTATGTAACCCCCCCCACACACACACACACATTAAGGTGTGCTGTGTTTGCATGACAGATAACCAAATATATTAGAACTCATAATATTTTATGAAAGCCTGCTGAGAACTTCATAGGCTGACAAAGATATTCTCATGGAATGTGTCCATATGAGACATATTTTTCAACATAGTACCCCCTTGCAGTCCATACACTTCTTCCATTGGTGATGCAGTGCTTGGATCCCATTGGGGAAGAACTTTCATCTGGCTGCTGAAAAAAGTCTGGTTTCCAGCAAAATGTTTTTCCATATTGGGGAACAAATGATTGTCAGATGGAGCTAAATCATGAAAATAGAGAGAGTAGTCAACCAGTTCAAAGCAACAGTCTTGCACGACAGCCACTGAAAGCTTGGACTTGTGTGCTGGGGTACTTTCCTGATGAAACAAGACTACTTGCATCAGTTTTCCTCAGCATTTGGTTTTGATAACTTTTCATAACTGCCTCAGCAAGTTGATATAGTATTCTCATTGATCCTTTTGGACATAATCAATAAAAACAATGTCTTCTGCATCCCCAAAAAACTGAGGCCATCACCTTCCCTGCAGATGAAATGACCTTTGCTTTCTTTGAAGTAGGTGAGAAGGGATGTTCCAATGCATGGATTGTCTTTTTGTCTCAAACTGATGAACCCAACAATCATCCTGGCTGAATCCAAGGAAACCAGCTGAATCTGCCTCAAATAAAATCAGATTTTCTCTTGATATGATCAGCATGGTGTGCTTTTCATCAGGTGTCAGAAGACGTAGCACCCACTGAGTAGAAGCCTTCATAATGCAAAGTTCATTGTGCAGAAGATTCTCAGCTCTCTCACAGAATATGCTAATAGCATTGGCTATTTGATTTATAGCCAACTGCCTATCATCCATCACCATGTGGTGAACATGGCCAATGTTTACCGCAGTAGTGGCAGTTGCAAGACATCCAGACTTTGGGTCATCTTCAAGACTCTCCTTTCCCCTCCTAAATTTAGCTGCCTACTTTTTCACTGTTGAGAATGCTGGAGCATCATCCCCTAGTGTAGCAACTATGTCAGCATGAATGTCCTTGGGAGCTAAACTCTTTTTCTGCAAGTACTTGGTAACACCACAATGCCTAATTTTATCAAGAGAAGTTGCTACTAGTTATTTTTGAAGTCTTCTTTGAACAGTCAGATGTTAGTTTACCTGTAAAGAAACAATTCAGTTATTAAGAAGAAGAGGAGAAATTAATGCAGGCAAGATTTTACAATTCCAGCATCACTCCTTCATAATCAGCCTACAACACTTTACCCTCATATTATGTTAAAATCCTTAGATTACATACATAAAGCATATCCATGTACAATAAAATCTCCTGGACAAGATAATTCTTATAAACTGTATAGTAATCCTATCATGTAAACATCTTTGAAACAGCTGTAGGAATGATCTTTTGAAAATATTATTGATATTGTTTTCTGTTCTTCTTTCAAATGTGTTTGTATGTGACATCTATCTATATGTGTGTGTGTGTATGCAAGTCTCCTTTGAATACACAAGTGCTTTTGGGTCTGTCTCACTGTATGTTACATAAAGCAAGAGTTTTCTACTTTAGCCCTCGGTCAACCAGCGGCTGCTAAACCAATCTCTTTGAATTAATTTTTACTACTTAAAATATAGTTTTTTTAAAAAATCATCCCAAATATCACAATTGATCTCTTTTCCTTTATTTTTCTGTCTCTTTGATGGGTAACAGCATTCTCCATCACTTGACTCTAGAACAGGCCATATACCTATATCAGATGGTGATAGCCGTGAACAGCTAATGAAAGCATCCTCAGTCGATGCTGACAGCCGGGAACAATTGATCAAAGACCACCTAACTAATCGTATTAACCAACTAACACTGAATCTTCAGTTGGCTGAAAGCAAAGCAATTAATTTCCATGCAGAGGTAAGTTGTTTTCAGTTGCTAACTTTATCCAAAACTTTATTTTGTGTGTGTGTGTGTGTGTGTGTGTGTGTGTGTGTGTGTGTGTGTGTGTGTGCACGTGGGCAAATCCCAAATCTCTGCTTGATCTGTAGGAAAGGTGTAGGTAGAAACTATATTAGACGTACCTGGTGTAAGCTGTGGACACATAAGAGGTACAGCAATATCAGAGGAAGGTTAACTGGCAAGATGGTTTTTCTGTGTGGAAGGTGCACAGATACAATAAACACCAAAAATGTACAGAAAATAGATTCCATCATATGCCAGGGAAAAAAACTAGAAGTAGTCAATAGCTTCCATTACCTAGGTGATGCTCTGAGACCGTAGTTGCTAGAATAAGAATAGTCTGGGCAAAGTTCAGAGAGCTCCTACCTCTACTGGTAACAAAGCACCTTTCACTCAGAATGAAAGGCAGACTGTATAATGCCTGTTTGCAAACAGCCATGCTACACAGCATTGAAACATGGGCTGTGACTGCTGAAGACATGCGTAGGCTTGAAAGAAATGAAGCTAGCATGCTCTGCTGGATGTGTAATGTCAGTGTGCATGAACAATAGAGTGTAAGCATCCTGAGAGAAAAGTTGGACATAAGAAGCATCAGATGTGGTGTGCAAGAGAGACGACTGCACTGTCAAATGTAATACTTATTCATCTCATTGTTTTGAATTAACCATGCATTTCTTCATAGCTTCAAGTTATCAATGATGTGTTTGCTTATTTTTAGAATGGCATTGTAGAACAGGTATGAGAGACTAAGTCTGCCCAGTTTGAATATAAAACAGAGAATATTTTGGCTGGATACATCTGTTTTTCTTTTGTTCTGTTCTATGGTGGTCTGAGATAATATTAGTGTTATGTTGTTTATCTTTGTCTTTTGTATCTCATTATTTTGTGGAAGTGGAACACCCAACAACATGAATAGTAATTATAATGAAATGAGTTTCTTCAACAATTTTTGTTTGTATAATTTTTTTTTTATCTGTTAATTTGAACAATGCTGTAAAAGCCATGTAACATCTTGTTACCACAGTATTGATGAGATCAAAGAGCAAATTAATATACATGCATGAATAGGCATGAAAGTGTGGTTACGAAGGTCATTTGGCAACCTTATCCAGATTTGTGCCTTGGAGGGGAACTTTCTAGGTGCAATTACAGATGGCCTGCTGAATCAAAATCTGTGTTACTTTGAGGTGAAAGTAAAACTGGACAAAGCATGTCCTCCACTGCCAAATATTCTTAGAGACTTCAATATTGCTCATACAGGAAGTGGTTTCCTGGAAAATACACGTACATATAATAATGGGCTACCATTGGCTTGTCTGGGTTGCAGAGAGAGCCCCAAGATTTAGTCCTGATTGAACCAAATTCGATGACTGGCACCTGTGCCAGTGGAGCGCTAAGAGCACCATTTGAGCATGATCATTGCCAGAGCAGCTGTCTGGCTTCCATGCCATTGGCACGTAAATAGCACCATTTGAGCGGGGTCATTACCAGCGTTGCCTTACTGGCACTGTGAAAAAACATTCAAGCGAGGTCATTGCCAGTGCCGCTGGACTGGCACCTGTGCCGGTGGCATGTAAAAAGCACCATTCGAGCATGGTCGATGCCAGTGCCACTTGACTGGCTCCCATGCTGGTGGCACATAAAAAGCACCCACTACACTCTCAGAGGGGTTGACATTAGTAAGGGAATCATGTAACATGGAAAATTGGAATTATGAGCCTTTCAATTATAATATACTCTACACTTCTATATAAAGTACTGTAATTTATCACTTTTAAGTGAACTGGCAGAGATTTATATGGGGAAGTATTACTTTACTTGTAATAAGATAGGGTTGGCAACAGGAAGAGCATCCAGCTATAGAAAATCTACCTCAACAAATTCTCTCCAACTCATGTGAGCATGCAAAAGTGAGCATTAAAATTATGATAATGATAGTGATATATATAGATTTGTTATCTCTGCTGAGTCACTTCTTCTCATGATGACAAGAAAGAGACCACTAAACAGTCTTTAATCAAAAATAAATGACTGTTCAAAGTGAATAACATTGATGAGTTTTGGTCTGTAAAATTACTCTAATTTCACAGTCTTCAATCTTAGTTTTAAAAAAATCTATAACCTTATCTTGTAAGGTTTGTGCTATAGAAGCATAATCATTATTACTATTGAATTACAGAACACTCATTCGATATTTAATATCTAAACTATAGGACCAGCCATTAGCTTTAGAAGTATTTATCTTATCCATGAATTTAATCATACCTATTCTTTATGTTTAGAAATAATTGTATTGAGGTTCTTCTTGCTAATCTATTCAATATTAGATTTGTTTAGATTAATTAATCTGATCATAAGATCGCTGTTAAAATCAGTCTTGTGGTTCTTCAACCTTTTAGCATTCAGCTTATTCTGTCAAATGTAATGCTTATTCATCTCATTGTTTTGAATTAACCATTTCTTCATAGCTTCAAGTTATCAATGATGTGTTTGCTTATTTTTAGAATGGCATTGTAGAACAGGTATGAGAGACTAAGTCTGCCCAGTTTGAATATAAAACAGAGAATATTTTGGCTGGATACATCTGTTTTTCTTTTGTTCTGTTCTGTGGTGGTCTGAGATAATATTAGTGTTGTGTTGTTTATCTTTGTCTTTTGTATCTCATTATTTTGTGGAAATGGAATACCCAACAACATGAAAAATAATTATAATGAAATGAGTTTCTTCAACAATTTTTGTTTGTATAATTTTTTTTTATCTGTTAATTTGAACAATGCTGTAAAAGCCATGTAACATCTTGTTACCACAGTATTGATGAGATCAAACAGCAAATTAATATACATGCATGAATAGGCATGAAAGTGTGGTTACGAAGGTCATTTGGCAACCTTATCCAGATTTGTGCCTTGGAGGGGAACTTTCTAGGTGCAATCCCATGGTCATTCATGACGGAAGGGGTTCTTTACCTGTCTTCAACAATGTCTGCTCACACTGCAAAGCTTACAGATGGCCTGCTAAATCAAAATCTGTGTTACTTTGAGGTGAAAGTAAAACTGGACAAAGCATGTCCTTCACTGCCAAATATTCTTAGAGACTTCAATATTGCTCATACAGGAAGTGGTTTCCTGGAAAATACACATTCATATAATAATGGGCTGCCATTGGCTTGTCTGGGTTGCAGAGAGAGCCCCAAGATTTAGTCCTACTTCTCAGCAGTTTTGTACAACAAACATGATTTACACTAGTAGAAAATCACTTGGGGAATGGTATTTCTGCTAGCATATAATGTAGTTGTCTATACTTCAGTTCTTCATTGAAATATATTTTTGTGATTGGCTATATGTCAAAATTATAAATGCAGAAGCAAAACATTACCTCACTTGGAAATAGGTGGCGACTGGCGTCAGGAAGGGCATTAAGCCATAAAAAGCCTGCCACACAAATAGTGATGTGCATACTTATATCCATTGTTTTGTAGTCACAAGTATGGTAGTTTGGTTAGGAAGCTTGCTTCTCAAACACATAGTTTTAGGTTCACTCCCACAGCATAGCACCTTGAGCGAGTGTCTTCTACTATAGCCTTGGGCCAACAGAGGCTTTGTGAGTGAATTTGGTTAGCAGAAGTTCCATCCTGCATATATATGTATGTGGAAGTGCTTGTGCCTCCTTTAATACATAAGAGAGAATCAAATAACTCTGTTTCCATGATAAACTTAATTTATGGTTAATGCAAATTGGCAAATGCAGTGTGTCTGTAAAGTCACGGTGGGGTTTCAAAACGATTTGTTGACATATACATGTTGAATGAGAGACCAACTAATAAAGTTTTTATTGCCCTACACATATCTAATCAATACTCCAGTCAGATGAATAAAGAAAACTTTATTGACACACCATATTTGTGGAAATTTGATAATTTATTTTAAATATTGAATAATTAAAATGCCATTTTTGGTCACCATTATCAAGCTATTGTGAGACTACCTTGTCATTTCATTCTGCTGCAATATTTATCTATTCATTTCACTATGCTACAATATTACTCTATCTATTCATTCCATTGCTATATTACTGTTTTTCAGGTCCGGGCCTTACATAAAAGATTAGCCATTGCAGAAGAAGCCAAAGAAAAATCTATTGAGGAATTAAAACAGGCCACAACAGTGCAAGCCCAGTTGAAAGTTCGTATTGTAAAAATTATTTTTTTAATTGGTTAAAGACCACAGACTTGTAGGAGAGAGAAAGAGAAATTGAACATACCTAGTTCCTAAGTGATAGGTACTTAGTTTACTAATCTTAAATTCAATGTAAATAAAATCTGCATCAGAGGATGATGTGAATTAACGATATAGTTGGATGGAACGAAATGCTGTTTGGCATTTATCAAGTAATCTATCACATTCGTTAGTCCTCCATCTTCAGTAATATAATTGGTATACGAATGCCTGATGATCTTGTAACAAGGTTTTTAAATGTTGTTGTACTAACTTTTATTATTTATCAATACACATGTTTCTTGATATCTTATCTGTAGTGAAGAAATTCTCTATCTATTTATCTTCACCGATAACTCACTTTTATGATCACCTCACCTTAATCCTTCTGCTCCTGATGAGGTTTTAGGAGTGTTGTTGTGATATCTGACATGCCTTGGGTATTCAAACCCAGCAAAGCCCATCCTTTTCCACATTTAACTACAAGTAATATCTTCCAGAGAGAGAGAGAGAGAAAGAGGTGAAATTGAGAAGGAAAGAGAGAGAAATCAACATCTACAACTTGGCTGGTCCTTCATTTATTGACCTTTAAGGCAAAATTTGACCTTGGTAACATTGTGTAAAGCCCAAATAAATACTGCAAATTATTCAGCCCAATATTCTATCATTACTGCTCTTCACACCCTATGGCGCATAGGCCATTGATGATTTTTCTACATCGTTTTTGGTTCTAGGCTTTCTTTCCCTGAGGAAAGGCCTTCTTCTCCCAGGTCTTCCTGATTTTGAATTGTCATTGTTGCTTTCTTTTCCTTTAGTACACAGAATGAATCTCTTTTAATTTTTCATTTCAATACAGGATGAGTTAGCTACCACAACTCGTAGCTATGAGGGCCAACTCCGAATGATGAGTGAGCATTTGGCCAGTATGAATGAGAAACTTACCACTCAGAAGGACGAGATTGATGAATTAAAGATGCAGCAAGCAATGTCTAAAGTAAGTATCTGCCTAAAATTCATTTCCATGTTCAAAGCTTCCATACTATTTCTGTTTATCCAATTTGATTCAGAGGGCTATGACTCGAAACACATGTCGAAATTGCCATGCAATAGGTTTTTAAACTCACAAAGCAAAAGATAGCAAAGCAAATTTCTGAACGGTACAACCTTGCCCGCACCCTAGCCATACCTTGCTGAAAGTTTAATTATTTATTGAATAGTGACCTACTTTGGAAGAATAAAATCCAGGGTGTAGTAAATATATCCCAAGAATGAGATATCAGTTCAGTTTTAGTTATCTACTATTTGCGATTTAGTGATAAGCTTTGACAGTAATAACAAGAGTATTTTATTTAGAATTCAGCTAAAAATAGTTGCATTTTTTCTAGAGTTTAGGCACAGGAGTGGCTGTGTGGTAAGTAGCTTGCTTACCAACCACATGGTTCTGGGTTCAGTCCTACTGCGTGGCACCTTGGGCAAGTGTCTTCTACTATAGCCTCGGGCCGATCAAAGCCTTGTGAGTGGATTTGTTAGACGGAAACTGAAAGAAGCCCGTTTTATATATATATATATGTATATATATATATACATATATATGTATGTGTGTGTATATGTTTGTGTGTCTGTGTTTGTCCTCCCCAGCATTGCTTGACAACCAATGCTGGTGCGTTTACGTCCCTGCAACTTAGCGATTCGGCAAAAGAGAACAATAGAATAAGTACTAGGCTTGCAAAGAATAAGTCCTTGGGTCGATTTGCTCGACTAAAGGCGGTGCTCCAGCATGGCCACAGTCAAATGACTGAAACAAGTAAAAGAGTTATTAGTGCAGTGGTTAATATTATTTCATTATTTCAGGCAGCAAAAGGCAGTGAGCTGGCAGAATCGCTAACACGCTGGGCAAAATGCTTAGCGGTATTTCACCTGTTGTTACGTTCTGAGTTCAAATTCCACCAAGGTCGATTTTGCCTTTCGTCCTTTCGGGGTCGATAAATTAAGTACCAGCGAAATTCTGGAATTGATGTAATTGACTAGTCCCCTCCTGCAAAACTTCAGGCCTCGTGCCTGTAATAGAAAGGATTGTTTAAAGCAGCAAGCTGGCAGATTCATTACCATGCCAGGCAAAATGGTTAGCAGCAGTTTGTCTGTCTTTAAGTTCTGAGTTCAAATGCTGGCAAGGTCAAATTTGTCTTTCATCATTTTGGGGCTGATAAAATAAGTATGAGTTGAGCGCTGGCATCGATGTGATTGATATACTCCCTCCCCCGAATTGCTGGTCTTTTGCCAAAATTTGAAGCCAATATTATTTTATTATTTATCATTTTTTTAAAATTTAAACTAAATAGTAAATACAATACAAGTAAATACAAGAATTTATATTCTACTGTTTTTATCAGTATATTTGATTAATCTGATTAAAGGTTAAAGTAATTCTCATTTCATCTGATTTCATTTGCTCCTCCTCCTCCCGTTGAATCTTTCTGAAATAATGTCCCCTTTTTGTCAGAACAGTTCTATTTTAATGTCAAGGTGAAAGTTCAGTTATTAAAGCTAAAACACTTGTAACTTGAACCAATGTAAATATTTTTGATAAAACAGCTGGCTTGGCCGGGAGTGTAGAGGTTCAATATATGGGTAGGGGTGTGGGTAGCATGTAGTTAGGAAGGTTTGTTATATCTGTGTACTGTTTCTATAATTATCAAAATAAGCTGATGGGTGGATGCATAAATGCATGTATTGTGGTTTGGATAATGTTTATGTATGTGGTGTGTGTGTGATTAAATAAATATATATATATATGTAGGCGTAGGAGTGGCTGTGTGGTAAGTAGCTTGCTTACCAACCACGTGGTTCCGGGTTCATTCCCACTGCGTGGCACCTTGGGCAAATGTCTTCTACTATAGCCTCGGGCCAACCAAAGCCTTGTGAGTGGATTTGGTAGACGGAAACTGAAAGAAACCCATCGTATATGTATGTATATATATATATATATATATATATATATATATATATATGTATGTGAGTGTGTATGTTTGTGTCTGTATTTGTCCCCCCAACATCGCTTGACAACCGATGGTGGTGTGTTTACGTCCCCGTAACTTAGCGGTTCGGCAAAAGAGACTGATAGAATAAGTACTAGGCTTACAAAGAATAAGTCCTGGGGTCGATTTGCTCGACTAAAGGCGGTGCTCCAGCATGGCCACTGTCAAATGACTGAAACAAATAAAAGAGTAAAGAGTATATATATATATATAATATAGTAGTAGGCATTGGTCGACCCAGGACTATATAGTAGAAGGTACTTGCTCAAGATGCCGCACAGTAGGACTGAACCCAAAACCAGTTGGTTGCAAAACAAGCTTCTTAACTACACTATCATGTCTCCACCTCTGTAAACTCTTGTGATATGTCTATAAATCTGACCAGTAAACTATTCCAAACATATTTCAAAATTCACTTACTTCTATTAAAATCTGTATTTTTTTTTTTAATTCTTTACAAGTGTTTACTGACATGATAATAATTTTTTTTTTTTTTTTTTCTTTCTTTGTTCATTTCAGGGCCAAAAGAAGTTCAAGAAATGACCATCCATCATATTTGTAATTACATGTGTGTGTGTATTTATGTATGTGTGTGATGGTCTGCGGCCACTTGGACACAGTGCTAAGCTGTTGTGTCTTCATGGACCATGACTTTTAACCTGTCACAATTATTGCACTGTAACCGTGAACATTTCACTCAAATCGGCATCAACCTGGAGAAGGATATTGGCACTGATAAACCATGTTTAATATGTATTTGCGTTTGTGTTGTAGTTATGTGTATATTATATTTATGTGATAATATGTGTGTGCGTGACTTTAAACATATATATATATATATATATATATATATGCATGTGTGTGTATGCACATGCATAGACAAGTGTGTGCGCATGTGTATTTGTATGCATATGTATGTTTATATGTATATGTGCACACAATTACGAGTATATATATTGTATATAGATATGTGCACATAATATATATGTATATCTATATATGTATGTATAACCATCCATATGTGTTTGTACATAAACATAATTATATACATGTGTGTGTGTGTTAAAATGTAAGTAGAAGTAAATGGATCCTGTCCATTTTGTCAGTTGTTTGGTCAATTAGACAGCTAACAAATGTTACATCGTGTGTGAGAAAGCTGCTTCTTTAAATTAAAATCCATCAGGCAGACATAAAGATCTTCCATGTGTCCAGTTTCGCTAGAAAGCCTTGGGTCAACCCAGGGGCTTTTGTGAGAGAAAAAGACACTTGCCAGAGATATCACTCGGTTGGATCAAATCTGGGACCACTTGATTGCAGAGTGAACTTCTTGACTATTTGTGCATGCCTATGCACAAACACATACATAGATACACACATGCACACACATATGGTGGCTTGAAAAACAAACTGAAGAGAAGTTACAATTTTAGCTGGGAAAAAAAAGTCTCATTTTATTTAAATTCTACAAACAAAGTAGTAAAACAATATATTTTTAATCAGTTTATTCACTAGCAGTACGTGACTTGTGCACAATATATGTAAGATGATATTACACTTATGACAAAAAAAAAAAAAACTAACCTTTTATTCAGTTTCTTAAGCAAAGTAAGACAAGGAAATTAAAATTTTAAGTCAGTCATGTGACATGTACCTATTGAAAACTTCTTACATAGAATTATGGCATTACACGTATATTCAGACTTTTATTTCTGTGACTTATTTTCCTGGATACATACATGCTTACATATATGTGTGTTTGTGTATGTGTGTGCATGCATGCATGTGTGTGTGTGTGTGTGTGTGTGTGTGTGAAAAAATGGCAAATTCCATACCTGCTCAAAAAAGATCCTTCTTATAGCTGACTTCTGACACTGGTGCTTCCTGTCTTGAATGAAGGAGTTGGAACTTAAGTTTCAGAATTATTTGAGCACTACTTGGTAACTATACCATGCTAGATTTAGCATTCTCTAACACACACTTTATAATATATATATGTGTGTGTATACATACATATACTATAATTACAAACCATTTGGTGACTATACCTGGCTAACTTTAACATCCTCTGACACTATATATGGTTATACATGCATATACTATAATTACAAGCACACATAAAGTCCTATAGAAAAAGACATATTTCTCTCATTCATCTTAAATATAAAAAGGGACACAGTACTGTCTCTACACAATCTAACACTCTGTGTTTTAATGTTTTATATCCTCTGAGATCTTGTAAATTCTAAAGCGGTTTTGGTCGTATTTACCTTAAGACCGCGATCAATGAGCTCTCCTTTGATATTTTGATTTATCAATTTTCTATGATTGAAAGTGCACAATGATGACAAGACTCATTAATCTTGGAATAATTAATGGTTATAAACAACATCAGTTATTTTCAATAAAACAATAACATTAATATTTAAAACCAAATAGAATTTAACAAACTGCTTGGTCTTTTGATGATAGAAGAATATAGGCAAAATTAAAAGTTAATCAACCACAATAACATTGTCATGTTTACACTTAAGATATAGTACAATGATTGTGTATGTACTTTTATATTTATATCTTGTCTGTGGAGATATATATATATATATTGAAAGATGCCGCTCATATATCTGTGTATTTGTATGTGTACATGCATGAACCCCCATCTAGACAACATCATCATCGTACAAGTGAGGTTTTTTTGTTCCCAATCTTCTCTGATTTATATGTAGCAATGGGAAAATAGTACCTTGGTTGAAAACAAGCTAGGGTTGGAAACAAGGAGGGCATCTGGCCATAGAAAATCTGCCTCAACAAATTTTGTTTGTTGATGATGAGGATCACATACACACAAATCACCACCTCATCATCATTTTAATCCAAGTCCACTTTTCCAAACTTCCGTGGGTTGGATGAAACTTTTATGAGGCAGATTTCTATGGCTAGATATTGTTTGTGTGTGTGTGTATCATTCTTTAACAAGACTAGTGTTGACAGTGACTTCTAAGTTTCTGCCATCTAACCCATCATCAGACTGTAAGTCATTTATTTTCATCTTGGCTTTATATAATGACTGTTAAGTTAAAAATTGAAATTGTACATAAGAAATATTTATTAAGATCATCCTATAAACTTCACCTCCTTAAATATATATGTACAAACTTATAAATAGCAGCCAAATATTTTCCAGAACAATTATCCCTGGGGACAAACATACTGACCAACAACTTTTAAACCTACATACATACTCTTATGAACATTAAAAAATTTAATTAACAAATTTTCTATACTAACCTCAGTGGTAGACTCTTATGTGATAACCAACACCTTCCCAATGAAATAAGATTGGTATTTCAGGGTTCACAGAAGAATGTAAGTATTTGGTAAGGTTTAGTTAGCTAACAGGTTGTTATTACTTATAATACCAAACTGCAAACTAACTAAATCCTACCACATACTTACATTCTTTTGTTAACCCTTAAATTCCAGTCCCCTAAAACTTGATAGACAAAGTAACACATCTAAATGCAAAAGTCAAAACACTGAACTCTAAGGTTTAACCTTCACATTCTCAAAACAAACTAAGTATCCCAATAATATCTAAATCAGTGGTGGAGGCGCAATGCCCCAGTGGTTAGGGCAGCGGACTCGTGGTCATAGGATCGCAGTTTCGATTCCCAGACTGGGCATTGTGAGTGTTTATTGAGCGAAAACACCTACAGCTCCACGAGGCTCTGGCAGGGGATGGTGGCGAACCCTGCTGTATTCTTTCACCACAACTTTCTCTCACTCTTACTTTCTGTTTCTGTTGTACCTGTAATTCAAAAGGTCAGCTTTGTCACACTGTGTCACACTGAATATCCCCAAGAACTACGTTAAGGGTACACATGTCTGTGGAGTGCTCAGCCACTTGCACGTTAATTTCACGAGCAGGCTGTTCCGTTGATCGGATCAACTGGAACCCTCGTACGTCGTAAGCGACGGAGTGCCAACAACAACAGTGGTTCTCAACCAGAGTCCACATGGCCCTTGGGGGGGTCCATATAAGACTTTGTAGTTAAAATTTATCTGCAATAAATCGGTTATTCTTCTACAATACACAAAATATTTTAACCATTTTTTAAATACAATTCCTAATAACGTTTAATAATAAAAAATATAATAGGGTTTTTTTAAGCTAGAAATGGCTAGAAAGGTCCACTCAAGTAAAATAGGAATCAAAGGGATCCATAGGTAAAAAACACTGATCTAAATGAAACCAACAACAACCAAATCAAGTTTCAAATATACTGTCCAAACAACCTAATTAGATTCTTTTGTGAATACATATTACACACAAAGTGAAAATGTAATTACAAAACTCTCCATGCATGAATAAATTCTAACAATTAGCACTTCCTCAAATTTAATCAATAAAATTTCTCCATACCATCTTGCCACCACTACCTACCATACAGAATAGTTACCATTCAACAGAACTCAGGTAAAGTTTTAATTTAACAGAGATTGTATAAAGCCAAACTTAAATGAATTACAGTCCAGTGATGGCTTACCTGGCCAAAACTTCAAAATCACTCTATCAATATTATTCTTGTTAAAGAAAAATAAATTTGTTTTCTACTAAAGGTATTGAGTAATTCTTTTGATTTAGTGTTAAAAAGGTTTTTATTATAACTCAAAAACAAACATATATATATATATATATATATATATATATATATATATATATATATATATATATATATATATACATACACACACACAGATACATATACACACACACGTGTGAGTGCATGTACAATTTTGTGTGTTTATTCTTTGTTTTACATTCATTTTCCCATGCTAGATTGGCTTCTATGAATAGATTATTGAGATGCTGTTTTACTACAGTTGGATGCTCTCCTTGTCACGACCCTTACCTGTTTCCCAAGTAAGGGAGTCAAACATCTTCGAAATGGCAAAGTTGTTGACAGAGGAAATGACGACTCCACTGTCTGTTGCTCAGTAATTTTGGGAGAAGCACAAATGTAGAAAAATACACAGAAAAATGTATACATGCATGTATGCACTTCCACACTTACATACATGTTCATGGCAGGCTTCTTTAAGTTTCCGTCTGCCAGATTAGTTCTTAAGGCTTCAGTCACTGCAGAGCTGTAATAGAAGATGTTTGCCCAAGGTACAGTGCAGTACCGCTAAATGTGTAACAACAGTAACAACACGATATGCTAGGAAAACTACACAACCATGTCCTGCATGTGTGTGTCACCATCATATATATATATATATATATATATGTACATATATATATATGTGTATGTGTATATACATATGTTACATATATATATATATATATATATATATATATATATATATATATATACATATATACATATGTGTGTGTGTACTTATATATATAAATGTTTACATATATATATATATATATATATATACATATATACATATGTGTGTGTGTACTTATATATATTAATGTTTATATATATATATATATATATATATATATATATATATATATATATATAAATGTATACATATATATGTGTGTGTGTATATGTGTACATATCTATATATATATATATATATATATATATATATGTACATATATATATGTGTATATGTATATATATGCATGTATATATATATGTTTATATATGTGTGTGTGTGTATATATATGCATATATATGTGTGTATATGTATATGTGTATATATATATGTGTGTGTGTATGTATGTATGTAATCATTTAATTGTGTAATTGTAAACATTATTGTAGCCAAACAATCATGACCTGTCTATGTTAAAAGAAAAGAAAAAAGAAAATATTGCGGAGTAATATTTTAATTCAATCCATGCTTTGTACCCTTTAAAATTATATTTAAACTCTCTCGATTATTAAAAGAAGAACAAATATTAAATATTTCAATTTGTTGTTGTCTTTTCTTAGTGTTTGGTCATTTCACTGTAGAATTTTCCTGTATTTTTTATCTTTTATTTGTTTCAGTCACTAGACTATGGTCATGCTGGGACACCACCTTTAGGTGACTGAACTGACCCCAGTACTTTCATTTTTTTTTTTTTTTTCAAACTGACACTTTTTCTATCCGTCACTTTTGCTGCGTTGCTTGGTTATGGGAGCACATCAACTCCAGTTGTCAAGTGGTGGTGGAGGACAAACACACACATACACACACACACACACGCACACACACACACACACACACACACACACACACACACAAACACACACCCATACATTGTAAATATAATGAACAAAAAGGAAAATTATAGCATAGGATGGATAAGTTTTAATGCTTAAAAGAAGGGAGAGAGCCTTAACATTTCGAGCGTTTGTCCTTCACCATGGACTAATACAGTATTGATTACTCAATGAAAAAAAACACACCTACATACACAGAAACTTAAAGTTTTGTATATGAGTCACTATAACTGTATTGTTCAATATTTTTATGTGTGTGTGTGTGTATAAAAACAATGGCGTTGATGAGGTGATGGTACAAAGCCTGTCTCAGCACCATTTTAATCAAAAGCAACCGCAGCTTTTCCCCATCTCCAACTGCATTATCCATTGGCATCTCTCATGTCATATACTCTCTCTCTTTTACTCTTTTACTTATTTCAGTCATTTGTCTGTGGCCACGCTATTCTTTGTAAGCCTAGTACTTATTCTATCAGTCTCTTTTTGCCAAACCGCTAAGTTACGGGGACATAAACACACCAGCATCGGTTATCAAGCGATGGTGGAGGGTCAAACACACACACACATATATATATATATATATATATATATATACGACGGGCTTCTTTCAGTTTCCATCTACCAAATCCACTCACAAGGCTTTGGTCAGCCCGAGGTTATAGTAGAAGACACTTGCCGAAGGTGCCACACAGTGGGACTGAACCCGGAACCATGTGGTTGGTAAGCAAGCTACTTACCACACAGCCACTCCTGCACATATGATTAATTACATTCAACACTACATTCTGATCACATTAATACATTCATTAACTTTGCAAATGACCACTCCCCTTTAATACAGGATTCAGTAGCTCTGAATATTGTCAATCCTGAACTCGTATAGAATAAGTTAATCGCAGTTTTCTTGTGTCTGAAGATCACGAGAAAGAGAGGCAGCCCTTGAGTGACTCCCTAAACTGATCCTTGATACGTCAGGGCTTTTCTTCCTGTCTGTGCTTCAAAGTTTCCAGTGAGAGTCAGTTCGCACTACCAGATCCCACTCTTTAAACTTGAAGATCTGACCACAAGATCTGAGCCAGGACAGTTGCAATGACCGGTAAGTCATAGATTTTACATTGGTGTGGCTTTTTCTCAAATGAATTGATTTACAGGGCTGGAGAGCTCCACCTACCCTGGAAGGTTGTCAGAAAAGGTACCAGACCATCTGAGGTACTCCATTCCTTCATTTGCTGTTAAGGTTGACTCCCCTAGGCAGTGAGGATTTGTGCTTGAAGTTTCTTCCGTAACATGCTAATTAACCCATTGCTGGGACCCTAACAGCTGCTACTACTCTGGGTCAGAATAAACCTGGGAACAATATGGATAAGAGTTCATTTTGCACTCCTCAAAACCCTTGAACTCTGAACCAGAGCCCCACTTCCAGGTGCAGTTTTAGGTCATACCAAGGAATATGTTAATGTAAGTATAAATGTCAAATACACACAAAAGCAAAGGCTATGTCAAATCTAACATGTTTACAACAGAAATTCTACATTTTGACTTCAAGCACAAAGGTTCGTATCACAATTTATTTATTGACTATACTGAACTGAAGAATAAGGATGAATACAGAGTCCACCAAAAAAATGTACACTCTTCAAGAAAGGAAAAATCTGTATGTATATTTTTTTGCAATTTATTCATTGAAAGAGGTATCTATACTTATAGAGGTACTTATTCGAGTTAAATATTTACAGATTTTTCCTTTCCTAAAGTGTGTATACATTTTTTGGTGGATTCTGTATATAGGCATACCTACACAAGTGTACACCACCAAATTTGTTTCCACATGACTTTGAGAAAAATTAATAATTTTAAGTGAAATCTTCTACACATTCGCTTCAGATGATGTAGATTCTGATTATATTGGATTTTGCTGTCAAAATTTTTTTCCAGGGAGATGAGTTTCAAAAAATTCACAGGAGGCAGATTTGTTTCTTCATAACTTTCAGAGTGTATAGATTACGATTATATTAGAATTCAATGTAAAAAAAAAAATGGTAGGCACAGGCACATAGATACTGGCACACATCATATGTATATCTACAAAATGAAACTAGAAATTTCGGAAGTAAGTGTGCGTGCACGCAATTTTTGATGGTTTTTTTTTTTTTTTCATATAAAATTCCGATATAATCGTAATGTACACCATCTGAAAGATGTTTGCTGAAAATTTCATTTTGAAATACCCATTTTTCTGAAAGTTATGAGGAAACAAAGCCGACTCATATGAATTTACTGAAACTCCCTCAAAAAAAATTTTCACTGTAAATTCCTATATAATCAGAATCTACACTACCTGAAGTGTATTTGTAAAAAATTACATTTAATAATATATATTTTTCTGAAAGTTATGAGAAAGTAAAATCGAGAGTGGTGGGGGGGCACACTCGTGTAGATATGTCGAATATATATATACGTTGATGAATTTATGTTGAAAGATTCCTGATGTGAAACTGTTATGTTGAAACATATATTGTTACATTTTAAGCGGAGCAGGAGGACACACGTGGACAGAAAGGGTCACTGAAGAGGTCACAGATGTGTGACGAAAGATTTCCGGACAATGGACACAGGATAAAATAAGAACAGTAATAAGCGACCACGGTCGACCTCGGCGGAATTTGAACTCAGAACGTAAAGACAGACGAAATGCCGCTAAGCATTTTGCCTGGCACGCTAACGTTTCTGCCAGCTCGCCGCCTTTTATCTCATTCACATTATTGTCGGCCTTTAGATACAAACCGAATGAATGAAGTGTATTGTTTGTTTATATATAACATGCAGTTATATAATCAAAATATTGTTACTTGCAAAATGAAAATAAAGCGAAGCAAACTGATATGTAGATATTTAATAGCAATGTTATCTTATTATTACTTATTTTGAAAATAAAATTGTTAACAGTATATTTACCGTTGTTAAAGCAATAGGCATACCTACACAAGTGTGCTCCCACCCCCACCGATTTTGTTTCCTTATAACTTCCCGAAAAATGGATATGTTTTAATGAAATTCTCTTCAAACACGCTTCAGATGGTGTAGAGACTAAATAAGCATTTGAGACAATATGACGACAAAACACAGTCCTCCATACTCTACCAACATGCCAAAGACCAACATGGAGGCACACTGGGCCAACTTGACATCTGCATTTTATCCAAGCACCCGAAGGACCCAACATTCAGACAAATACAAGAGTACCTCCTCATAAATGAAACATCCCCAGTACTAAACAGGAAATATATGTAGAAGGCAGTCATACCCCAATACTCACAGTTTATATATACACAGGTAGAGTTGTTGTTAGACTGTTATGTAGACGTGTGTGTGTGTGTGTGTGTGTGTGTAGGTAGGTAATACGGACAGACAAGCGCACACACATACACACATACATGCATAAATGAAGACTGAAACACACGACCATATACACAAACCCACACTTCATATACACACTCAAGGACACATATGGAGACACACATCCATACATAACAGACGCACATACATAATCACACAAACCCATACACATAGACACACTCAAACATGCACACACAAGGAGACAGAGGTACACACACAAATACACACACATACAGACAATAAGATATGCTTCAACGCAAGAATTCACATAATCTTGTAAACCAAATGCAAAAGCAAAATATATATATATATATACACACACACACACACTCTCTAGATGCATGGGTGTGTGAGAGAGAGAGAGGAAGAAGAAGAAGAAGAGAGAGAGAAAGAGAGAGATAGAGATAGAGAGAGAGAGGGCAGTGTCTAAAGTTAGTTCTTATCAATCATAAGATAAAACTCATTTTTGATAAAAGTGAAAAGGAACTACTACACAAGAACCGATCTAGCTATTGAATTATAGAGACAACGAAAAGTGCAGATAAAATGTATCCCAGTAGCTATAGGTGCATTAGGAACTATCCCTAAAAATCTGAACAGGGGGATAGGAGGAAATAGGCATAAAACCCAGTTTAGTACAGCTGCAGAAAACAGTGTTATTAGGGACAGCTAGGTTACTTAGGAGGGTTCTTGGCATCTAAGGTTACTTGCTGTAACCCAACAGGAGGGTTCTTGGCATCTAAGGCTACTTGTAGCCCGATGTTAGGATTCGTTTCTTTTCCAAACAGTCTAATGAATCCTATCCTAACCACCACTACGTCTAAGCAAGTTGTGTTAAATTGTAATCTATCTTACTGGGACAAATCAACTACCTTGTAACTATCTTTCTCCTGCGTCACCCACGTTCTTTCAGATAGCAATGCATGTTGTCCCTTTGATAACACTTTCTTCTTTTCTCACACAGCCTTATTTCTTTCTATTTCGCTTTTTTCTCATATATATACATACATACATACATATATATATACATATATATATATATATACATATATATATATATATATATATATATATATATATATATATATATATATATATATATATATATATATATATATATATATATATACACATAATCTATTTAATCTATTCATAGATCCTTTAATAATTATCATCATCACTATTATCATCATCGTCACGTGATTCATGTTATCCTCATAAACATTATTATTATTATTATTATTATTATTATTATTATTATTATTATTATTATTATTATTATTATTATTATTATTGACTTTATTTTTAATAGATTCACTTATCTCATTTGCAATTCTTTAGCGTATCGCTTGCAAAATGTAACAAAACAAATAAAGGTTTTTCCAAAACGTTCAGTTGCTCACTGTATGTCTTGTTGCAGAGTTTTACCGCGATCGTTCGTGTATATCTATCGGTATATGTATGTGTATGAATGAGTAAATCCTAACAGCACCAACGATGGAAAGAACAAATGCCAACGGACCGACGCAACCTGAAACGGGGGTTCTTAATGAGTAAGTAGAAACGGACACATTTTTATGCACGCATATATACACTCACGTATGCACACATGCGCACACATACACATACACACATGCATTGATATATAAATATATATATAAATACATATATACACACGCATGTATACATGTTTAGTACATTATCAAATGAATAATAACATACAATAGATAATTGTCAGTTCATTACATCTGTTTCTTACGTAACTTTTTCATAGAAGAATGAGAACATTACTCCATTACAAAAGACCGTAATGATCGAATGAGAAGTAATTTTACAAAAAAAAAAAAGGATATCCCAAGAATGTAGCAGGGATGTGACAGCAGAAGTCTGTCGAGGCCAACTATGAAATGGGAGAATGACCAACAAAGTTGGCCTTTGAGGTTAAGAATATAGTTCTTGAAAGTGTGTAATATGATATCAAAGGTCAGCGACCCGTGTGAGATAAGAGTCTTATATATATGTATATATATACATATATGTATATATATATATATATATATATACACATAATCTAATTAATCTATTCATAGATCCTTTAATAATTATCATCATCACTATTATCATCATCGTCACGTGATTCATGTTATCCTCATAAACATTATTATTATTATTATTATTATTATTATTATTATTATTATTATTTTCAAACCTTCTTTCATATATATTTCCACTCGTACGGTATTCCACAACTTTACTTTATTATATATATATATATATATATATATATATATATATAAACAC
>NC_142931.1:135428479-135435979 GCF_046866305.1 Octopus bimaculoides | reverse complement strand
TACGTACGCGCTCGCGCGCTTGTTGCAAATACAATAATATATACAATTTTTTATTACTCTACATATGTCAATCTACGTAGGACATGTTATATACAAAACACTTTATCTTAATTATCCATATTAAATCACGTTCTTTAAATATTATTTGTGAACAAATTGTGTGATTACATGATTACAGCATTGTTTCTCCACCCCACCCCACTACAATCTTTCCCAACCTGCAATCATTTCAGTAGGCAAGACACTACATCGTCTTTGCTCACATAATTGGCAATAGAGCAATGACGGAACGCTTAAAATATTGGCAACCGACAGTCGGTTCAGGCATGGTTGAGATGTTTTGTTCAAAAACATAGCACATCGAGAGTGAGTTGGTATTGAGAAGCTTCGAACCTATTTGTCTATATCAGCACTAACACAAAAGTGAAGATATATATCAGTTTATAACAATCCTCACTTTCTCTCTCTCTCTCTCTCTCTATCTATCTATCTATCTATCTCTATCTATCTATCTATCTATCTGTTTGTCTATCTTATTTCTTTATTGCCCACAAGGGGCTAAACATAGAGGGGACAAACAAGGACAGACAAAGGGATTAAGTCAATTACATCGACCCCAGTGCGTAACTGACACTTAATTTATCGACCCCAAAAGGATGAAAGGCAAAGTCGACCTCGGCAGAATTTGAACTCAGAACGTAGTGGTAGTCGAAATACCGCTAAGCATTTCGCCCGGCGTGCTAATGTTTCTGCCAGCTCACGGCCTTCTGTTTGTCTATCTGCCTGTCTATCTTTCTAACTATCTATCTACGTCTGTCTGTCTGTCTATCTATCTATCTATCTATATGACTGTCTAAATGGTAACATGTAATATAAAGTTCATTTCCAGGATGGTATGTCTCTGAAATGGTAATGTCAAATTATGTAACTCTCAGTACTCAATTATTTCTCTTAACATTTGGAATCCAATTTGTGGGTTTTGACTTTCGTTCCTACATGTTTGATGAAATCACTAATAGTAACATGTTTGCCACAGAACCTCCCAGAACAAGATACCATTATCTGATCTCAAAGCTTATTAAGATTATCTACAGGAAGGAATTTCAACCATGTTTCGTGGTCTGCTACCACAACAGCTCCTTTATAGGATCCAGTTAGCTCAAGACATCATCAGGAGGAACCACGTCCGGTTTCAGCCCCTACTCCTCTACAGTTTTGACATGGCGGGGCCCCTCCTTTCGGAGGTGTCTTCAGCTCTGGTGTTGGGTGCATATCTTCTTTCACTGTTTGTGACTGTTCTAATTCAACTGTGGAATGTCCCTCGCTATGGTTATTTTCCAGGAGGTTCTGGCCACACGTCTTACGGTTCATCAACCCGCGTTGTTGAATTACTTTCTTCTGGCATACCTTCCCTCGGTGGATTAGGATCCAGTTAGCTCAAGACATCATCAGGAGGAACCACGTCCGGTTTCGGCCCCTACTCCTCTACCGTTTTGACCATAAACCATGAAACCACAAACACTTTCAACTTTATGAGGATGTAGGACAACTCCGAATAGCAATACCCTAAGACATAAAAAATTAATTAACAAGAATATCAAATATATTTTCCCTTTATCAGCTGCCAAAACAGATATCGCTATGGTTTTGATACCTTTGACAGGATCAACCAATCCATCAGTATCAACGGAACTAAAATCATAAACACTGCCTGGGAATCAATAGAAATCATCAAGAGTGAAATATTAGTGTAGCATGCCCATTATGCTGACACCAGCTTATTACTACAAACAACAATATTCTTCTTTTTTAAGTGGTAGCAATTGAGCTGCATTTCACAATATTGCATCAGAAATCTCTGTTAGCCATTAACCATAGCACATCCTCAATTTTATGTTGTGTCCTTGCTAATAATATCAATGTACTTGAGTGGGTTTTGTTCTCTATTAGGGTGTGGAATATAACATCTGATAAAGCTTGTTGCTCCACATGGTCGCTGTGGCTAGGAAAAGCCTCGTCTGCTTTGATTAATAATAGTTGAGATGGATGGAATGTGTCCATAAATCACTTGTGAAAATGAAAGTTGCATGCCAATTTCTTCCAATGATGGTCCACAACTCTAAAAATTTAGTCAATACCTTGGGTCTTGTTACCGAATGTAAGAATAACTTTCTGACATGCAAGAGACAAGCCTAGAATGCCATTAACAATCTTCAAAACGCCTGGTTATCAAACTTTCTAAGTCAAAAAGGCTTGTCTTCTTTCAGGCATATGAAGAGGGCATTATTCTCTGTAGAACTGAAACTTGGTCTACAAATAAGGAGATTCAAGATCAATATGATGGTACATTCACCAGGCTTCTCATGAAGCTGCAAAACATCTCGAATGATATTAGATAACTGAATAAAACATATTTCTTCTAAGTTTGAGACCTTCATACAATATAAGAAATCAAAATTATATTCATTTTTTTTTTTTTTTTGGAAGTGGAGGTTAAATACATTTGTCAAAAAATGGTCATTTGACAAGCTAGTGAAGGAGATTTTACATGGTCTCTTGACGTGCTTGAAATAGCAGCCAAATCTCCTTCAAAGTGCACTATGATTAAACATAGAATACAAATATGGAATATTTTAGATATGAATTTGCAATAGTTTACATGAATCAGTTTCAATAAGTGAATTACATAAATTGTGTTGTAGAAATTATATGGAAAATGTAGATAGATATTTTCATTTTTTATTGTTTATAAAGTATTATATTTTCAGTATGTTAAGTTAGAAGTGTACGAACAGATAAACGGCCTTTGTATGAAAAAATGTCAGATAAGCATATATGGTAGAAATTCTATCAAGACCAGATCAAAGTAGAAGTTAACTGCTATCTAAAGAGAATGAAATGCGGACACAAAAAAAAAAAACAAGAAAACAAAAGACCACATGATGCACATTTTCTGCCAGATTAAAAATATCAGGATTAAAGACAGACTTTCCACAGTCGATTGGATGACATCAAATGAAGAAAGCAAGAAAAGTAGATTCTTTTCATTGCTTTCATATAAAATTAGGTTGTCCAAATTAACAGTCTCTAATTGGTTAAATTAACACATATGTGAACTAGGTAGTGATCAGTAAATTAATTAGTTAATGAAAATGTCTGAAACTGGAATGGTAACACTGAGGTCAGTTTTCATTTTTACTTCTTACTTTCGTATTTATAATTATATTTTCACTGTAATTTTAATAACATTTTCTTGGTATATTTGATAACATACATTGGGCAAGTGTATATAGTTCAGGGATGACCAATACCTCATGAGTGAATTTGATAGATGGAGACTGTGTGGAAGCCTGTTGTATAACATACATACACAAATGTAACCACATGTGAATTGTTGGCAATTTTTTCACATCTGTTTTCCTTTTCTATTTGACTTTCCTGTTTCTGAAGAAGAGCTTTGCTTGGAACGTAAAACCACCTTTCTTTCCTTACTTACTATACTTTTGAAAAATTCTAAACTGCTGTACTACACTTTTATGGCTGTGTGGTAAGAAGCTTGCTTCCCAACCACATGGTTCCAGGTTCAGTCCTGTGTAGCACCTTGGGCAAGTGTCTTCTACTGTAGCCACAGGCCAACCAATCATTATCATCAACATCATCACCATCATCATCGTCATCACTGCCATCATCATCGTCATCACCACCACCACCACCATCATCACCATCATTGTCATCATCATCACCACCACCATCATCATCACCACCATTATCATTACTCCAACACCACTACCATCATCATTGTCATCACCACCATCACCACCACCACCACCATCATCATCATCATCGTCATCGTTATTATCATCGTTGTAGTAGCGTAGGAAGTGGAGGCACATGGCTTAGTGGTTAGGGTGTCGGCATCATGATCGTAAGATTGTGGTTTCGATTCCTGGACCGGGCGACGCGTTGTGTTCTTGAGCAAAACACTTCATTTCACGTTGCTCCAGTCCACTCAGCAAGCAAAAATGAGTAACGCTGCGATGGACTGGCGTCCCGTCCAGCTGGGGAACACATACGCCATTGAAACCGTGGAACCGGACCCATGAGCCTGGCTAGGCTTTAAAAGGGTACATTTATTATTGTTATTATTAGTATTACTGTGTGAGTGACTCGCAACTGAAATAAAAGTAAAAAAAAAAATTAAGCTGTTTATCAATTGAACCCTTTTTTTATGGTGTCATCTGGAATTCTGGAATGTATGTATGAATGTATGTGTGCATGTGTGTGATGTGTGTGTATGTATACGTGTGTGTATGGTG
The DNA here is from genome assembly GCF_046866305.1 of Octopus bimaculoides. Taxonomy (NCBI): domain Eukaryota; kingdom Metazoa; phylum Mollusca; class Cephalopoda; order Octopoda; family Octopodidae; genus Octopus; species Octopus bimaculoides. The sequence goes on along the minus strand of NC_142931.1, from coordinate 135,431,663 downwards.
TACAGAGTGACTTGGGGTGGGGGGAGCAAGTCACAAATCTTTTCACAAATCTATGAAAGTAGTATTATAATTATGGATCTTGTTCAAAACGGGGGCACCAGTATTTTCTTAACGAAACACTTTGAAACTTGGGACACTGATAGAATGTGTCATATAAAACATCTTTTTCTCTTAGTCTTCTTAACAAAAAAACGTACATCGCAAGTTATTTCATGTTAAAGTTGTCGTATTTCTGTAATTTCAACCAATGACTGACGTCCATTCAGCCGTAAAAATTAACTGCTGACTACGTAAACAAACGATTCTCGGCGGTGATAAAATTATTATTTCCTTGTCAAAAAATGGCTGAAGCATATTGGCAGTAGCTAATAAACCTTTCTATTATAGGCACAAGGCATGGTTTTTGAGGGAAGGAGCAAGTCGGTTAGGGTTAGGGTTAGGGTTAGGGAAAACGAATACACGTGTGTTGCTTCTGCAAAATGTCAGAAGTAATGGAGATTAAATACGCTTTACACCGCTTAAAGTGCCAAAGGAGTAAGTATAAACAGCTGAATACTTGTCAGTGATTGGTTGAAATTATCGAAATAAGACAATTTTTTACATGAAATAAATCCGAATACAAAAATTTTTTTCTGTTCTATAACACAAAATAGATAAGTATACGAAGTTTGAAAGTCTTTCGGTACCAAAAACACTACATAAAACAGAAATGAAAACTGGTGCCCCCGTTTATAATTATTATAATACTAAATAGAGTGATTATAATTACTCTGTTTGAACCTTGTAATTGTGTTGATAATATTTAATAAGGAAAAGGTGCTGAGCTGGCAGAAACGTTAGCACGCCGGGTGAAATGCTTAGCGGTATTTCGTCTGTCTTTACGTTCTGAGTTCAAATTCCACCGAGGTCAACTTTGCCTGTCATCCCTTCATCCTTTGGAACATAAATCAACATGGAATATTGACGGAAGGTTTTAACTTAGACACTTTAAAACAGGAAGGTTGTATCAGAGAATCAGAGATGATCTCGGGTGGGCCAGTGTTGAAAGAGGTAAAAGTATTTTCTCTTTTTTTGTAGAAACCAGCAAAAAAGTAAAGTAAAGTCCCTTCCCGAGACATATAGACTCATACAGCTGGTTTCCATGACATCTATATTCCCCACCTGGACGAGATACCTGTCCATCACAGGATTACTCATTTTTGCCAGCTGAGTAGACTAGAACCCTCATCATTTTAACTGATGGAGTCCCAGGTGTTTAGCCCTAAATTAGCTCCAGCTGAGTATACCCATGATGAAAGGCATTCCAGTTGTAGACATTCCACTTTTTTTAGGGCTCTGTAGGACTACATTATCTATTGAAGGGACACAGTTCATAATGTAGTTCTACATATTCTATGCCGTTTCAAAGTGAGCTTCTAAACAGCACAGTCATATCTATGTCGCAATTGATCATCATCATCATCATCATCATCGTTTAACGTCCGCTTTCCATGCTAGCATGGGTTGGACGATTTGACTGAGGACTGGTGAAACCGGATGGCAACACCAGGCTCCAATCTAATAAATATGTAAAAATGGTTTAATTATCTGAAAAGTCCAAATTAAATCATTAAAACTATTTTTAATCGAATTTATCTTATGCTTTATATCTTTTATTTGTCTTTGTCATCAAACTGCAGCCATGCTGGGGCGCCACCTTGGAGAATTTTTAGTCCCTTAAATCCACCCTCAGTACAAATTTTTTAAAGCCTGGCGCATATTCTATCAGTCTCTTTTGCCAAACTGCGAAGTTACAGGGTTGTAAGCATACCAACACCAGTTATCGAGTGATTGTAGCTGAGAAACACAGACACAAAGGCACACACACACACACACACATATATATATGAAATATACAATGAGCTTCTTTCAGTTTCCATCTACCAAATCCACTCATAAGGCTTTGGTCAAGCTGAGGTTATAGTGGAACACACTTGGCCTAGGTGTCATGTTGTGGGACTGAACCTGGAACCATGTGGTTCAGAAGCAAACTTCTTACGATACAGCCACGCCTGCACCTATACGTATGTATATGCATATGTATGTATGTGTATGTATGTGTATATGTGTGTCTATATATATATATTTTGATAAATTGATATTTTGTTGAACTTTGGGAAGATAGCGAAGATAATGCGCCAATTAAACACATAAACATCAGGTTAATTACCACTTGATTAAATAATCAGTCATTTAATTAAGTAATCATTAATTGGTTTCTGGAAGTTCACTATTAGCAATGATGATTTGCACTTGTTACATTTTCTTTTTTCTATTTATATACATATTGATATATTATGTGTGTATATATCATCATCATCATCATCATACATACATACATATATATATATATATATATATATATATATATATATATATATAAATAATAATAATAATAATAATAATAATAATAATAATAATAATAATAATAATAATAATAATTGATTAAGTAACCAGAAGATAGATTTGGTATAAGTCTTTATTTTGTACTAGCAGAAATACCCGGCGTTGCCCGGGTTAAAGAGAATAATGAAATCTAAAAACGCCGTCTAGACTACGCATCATCTTTATATATAGAGATGTATATACACACACGCCACGCACCCAAACATACGTATATATATGTATATCAATATAAATATATGAAAGTCAATGAAGTTTCGTAAAAGAAGGTGATCATGTACATACTTTCTTGCTGTTGTGATTATAACACCTCGTTGTAAACTATGTTCCTTGTTTTCCCTTGTGGAGCATGTACAAATAAGTTTTTTTTTGCTGCCCACGCTTGAGTAGCCAACATACAGTTGTCCATGTGAGAAGCAGGGCTCTTCCAAGAGAAGACCAGCTACAGACAGTGTTTGACCCTGATATTTGTTTATGGACATGGCAAAAGTCACACGAAGGGGGAATTGTAGTCTTCTGAATGTAAAAGGAATGTCTGCTCCTGATGGAGTAAGACGAATTCTTGGAATAAAGACGTCATCCCCTTTTGCACATCCAGAAAGAATGGTAGCCTCGATAACGTGTGACATCATTTTCTAAATAATGCTCATCTGTTATGTTCGGGTTAAAATTTCATCAACATCAAAAATATATGAATTTTCATGGGAGTTATGGCCGTTATGCAAAGAATATAATTTCCAAA
>NC_142931.1:135413479-135425979 GCF_046866305.1 Octopus bimaculoides | reverse complement strand
TATATATATATAGAATATTAATGAATAATTTTATTTATATATATATATATATAATATAAATGAATAATTTATATATATATATATATATGGCAATATACTACACTTTATCGTATATATATATATATATATATATAGAATATTAATGAATGGTTTTATTTATATATATATATAATATTAATGAATAATTATATATATAGATATAGAGATATATCTATATATTACACACACATACATATATACACACTCCTCCTCAGGGCAGTGCTCTAGCATGGCCGCAGTTTAATGACTGAAGCCAGTAAAAAAGTTATGAATAGATTTAAATAAATAATTATATCTATAGATTTTTAATAATACTTAGCAGAAGTAACGATATATAAATAGAGTGTGTGCATAAATATATATATATATATATATATATACCGTGTGTGTGTGCTTATATATATATATATATATATGTATGTGTGCGTGTGTGCTTATATATATATATATATATATATATATATATATATATATATATATATATGTTATTTTTTAAAAGAATAATAAAGCATTCAAATTTCGTGTAAATGTTAAAAAGGAACAAGCTGTAGATAGAGAGGTGTCTTCAGTAACTGAGGAGGAGTGTGTATATATGTATGTGTGTAATATATAGATATATCTCTATATCTATATATATAATTATTCATTAATATTATATATATATATAAATAAAATCATTCATTAATATTCTATATAATTATTATATATATATATATATATATATATATATGTGTGTGTGCGTGATATAATGTGTGTATGTACACACACACACATACCCCCACAAAGTTATGTTAAACATAAGCACCAAGTAAAGGACCTCTTGCAGACATAAGTAACAGTAGTTGGTTTGTAAAAGTCTTTTTGGGTGGTGGTGGTTAGGGAAAAACGCTCCGGAAGTACTTGCTAACAATGTCAAAAAACTAAACTTTTTTTTCTCTCTTCTGCGGATCATTAAGTGGATTTGTAAAATGGACAATCATATATTTTCTATCGAATCATCTCAGAGTGATATGGATATAGATTCGATGGTTATTACGAATGATTTGTAAGTTTTGTTTTTATAAACATCTTGTTTCTTATCTTCTTTGTACATACATACATACATATATATATATATATATATATATATATATATATATATATATATATATATGTATGTATGCTTTCCTTGTTGTTACCTATATTTTCTATATTTACATTATAAATCCTGTAGTTTCAGTTACTGAAGATACCTGTCTATCTACAGCTTGTTCCTTTTTAACATTTACACGAAATTCGAATGCTTTATTATTCTTTTAAAAAATGTTTCTTTAATTACGAGGTGCCCGCTAGTCTGTCGATAGTGCTGTTTCTTGTTAATTAGAGTAGAACAAAACGTTATTATAAACAAAACATTAGAGAAAATATTCAGTCTTGTTTTTAGTAAGCAATAACGTAAAATAAATATCAAATAACTTCCTCTTTCTTTAAATAAAATTTACAATTATAATTAGTGTTTTTAATTGTCTTTATTTATTTTTTTTTTATCTGTTTTGTTCGGTCGTTCTGTTATGTTGTAAACATATGTTGAATATAGAGGGCCAGATGGTAGATTAATTAAAAGAAGTTTGTACTAACTCTTGTAAAATAATTTTCTCTATTTAATCCTGATATATATAATCTACATAAATACCTCCGCTATCGATAGTGTCATGTTTACCGAAGAAATTATTGTTCTCCGGCTCCTATTGATAATTTCTATGTTCATTCTTTTCGTTAATTATTTCTGCTGTTTAGCCCCGGTCAACTTTGACCAAAACTACAAACAAAAGCATTCCACCAACAATTTATCCTATCTCTTTAGAATATCGAAGACTTTAGTATTTAATGTGTTCTTCCTTGTTAAAGATAGTAAAGGGAGATTTGACTGCCATTTCTTGCAGTTTCACTAAACTTGTTGAAGCTTTTACGCTAGTTTGTATATCTGTGTTTACTCACGATAGCCCCAAATGAACCTTAATTTAACAGACTTTTTATTAAAGGCGTTCCACAGCTGTGACCATCTCGTCGTATAGTGTTCTACATTGTTCAATGTATCCTTCCATTTTTAAGGTGGAAGCGTGTGACTGAAAGGAATTTGACTGCTATTTCTAGCAAGCTAAACTACAGCATAGAAGCTCAGTTTACAAAAATATACACATGTATTCGTAAGAGGCTGACAGCGGGGTCTGAATGTACTTATAGCTGCTTGTGATATAGAGTTGCTGAATTTGTACGAGAGATGCCCCACGAAAACTCCTGCGCGACTGAACAGCCATATCTAGGACCGCGTTAAGAACCTCAATAACCTGCACCTGTCAGGACATTTCTCGTAGTGGTGGAAACAAGAATTAAACAAATATTAGTTAGGCTTGTCATGGCTTGATATCCCAACCCAGGGTCAAACAGCTCTCCGCTATACTGCGCTGTGTCCCTGTAGTGTAGATTTTGCTATACTTAGTGTGACCAGGCTACTCGAAGCGGGGTTTTCTTTTAAAAACTTTGGCGGACTAAACTTTCTTCTGAAAGGTGGAAGGTCTACTCCGAAGGTAGGAATGACAAACTTGGCACTGGCTTTGCTGTGAGATAAGTTCGCTGTCTGAACTGTTTCTAATTAAGGTGTGACTGTGAAGATTGAAAAGAGATTGAGCAAATTACCATCTTTGATAAAATCAAGGTAGTACACCATATCGAATACGATAGCAAAGTATCGAACCCACAGCAAAGAAAGAACACTCTGTATACAAACTTTATTTTGGCTTTCTATTAACGAGGTTAATGGACGAAAAATGTTGCTATTTGGACGTGGAACCATTGCACTACCTAGTGGTATTCTCCTCTTAGAAAGTCCCTATGTCACGTTGTTTCTGCACTACACTGTCGTGCTGTGTTGCATCTCTCCATTCAGTTATTCATATCTATTAATTTTAGTGGAGAGGTAATAAAAATCGGTTTTTAAAAATTATTGTGAGTGCTTTAGCCCATTGAAAGAGGTGTGAGATTGGCATCTGGACCGGCATGTGATTAAGTTGGTTGACTTAATATTGGTTGATCTCTCTCTCTCTCTCTCTCTCTCTCTCTCTCTCTTACATGAAAGCAGAACTAAATGTAGGGCTTTAAAAGCTTGCTGTATTTCAGAAGCATTTACAATCATTTAAACTCCTTTGAAGATTTGAATCCTTTTCTGTTATCTAAGCAAACTCTAGTCCATTATACAGCTGCCCTATTGATCAGTCATGCACTGTAGTTACTAATGGTACCTGTTTAGTCAAATTAACTGAACCAACAAGTGTTAACTTTCATTCTTAAACACCAGGAAATGGGTGTGCCAATCAAGCAAAGACAAATATCTCTTTTCTTAAGGGTAACTTTTATAATAATATATACTAAAGCTATTACTGTTAGACTCTTGCACAGTAAAATTTAGTTTCATTATTGAAAAATATAAACTTTCCTTCCTTGATGACTATAGCCATATAAAATTTTTGATGATGTTTACTATTTAAGGGTTAGAGATCTTTATAACTAATGAAATCTAAATTCGTTAGTATGTTGCCCAATACACCATGAATTTCTCTGACTTGACTGCAATATCTGTACCAATAGTGAAGCGTGTAAAACTGCTAAAGTAGGTAATGGTTTCATCTACAGCAAAGTTAAATTTCATCATTAACCCAGCTGGATTTTACAGTTATAGCCTCGCTCATAATTATGTATGTAATGTTCAGTAACTGTAACAGACTGGTTGACATTTGATGAGGCTGAATCTTTAAATACACACACATGTATATGTATATATTTGTAAATTTATGTATGTATATATGTGTGTATGTGTGTGTGTGTGTGTGTGTGTGTGTGTGTGTGTGTGTGTGTATCGAAATCGTGATTGAACCAAATTCGATGACTGGCACCTGTGCCAGTAGAGCGCTAAGAGCACTGTCCTAGCGTGATCATTGCTAGAGCAGCTGTCTGGCTTCCGTGCTAGTGGCACGTAAATAGCACCATTTGAGCGTGATCGTTACCAGCGTCGCCTTACTGGCACTTGTGCCGGTGGCATGTGAAAAAACATTCAAGCGAGGTCATTGCCAGTGCTGCTGGACTGGCTCCTGTGCAGGTGGCACGTAAAAAACACAATTTTGAGCGTGGCTGTTGCCAGTACCGCCTGACTGGCCCTCGTGCCGGTGGCATATAAAAGCACCCACTACACTCTCGGAGCGGTTGGTATTAGGAAGGGCATCCAGCTGTAGAAACTCTGCCAGATAAGATTGGAGCCTGGTACAGCCATCTTGTTCGCCAGTCCTCAGTCAAATCGTCCAACCCATGCTAGCATGGAAGGCGGACATTAAACGATGATGATGATATATATATATATAGTCAACAGATGAGATCCAGAGATTCTCAGTATAGAAAACATTTAATAACACTCAAATGATTCGAACATAGACTCCAATGTCTTTATGAGGGACAATTTTTGTAGGGTAAACAGTGGTTATAAGAGGAATCCAGGTGAGCAGATATGGAGGCAATTATGCAGATAAACAAATTAGATAAATCAGCTTGCGTTTTATATACAAAATATATATATATGTATACAAGCAAACAGAAACAATGTAAAGACTAAAGATTTTGCAGATGATGAATATTTAAGTATGAATATAGATATTTGACTAAGGACTGACAAGCCAGAAGGCTGCACCAGGCTCCAATCTGATCTGGCAGAGTTTCTACAGCTGGATGCCCTTCCTAACACCAATCACTCCGAGAGTGTCGTGGGTGCTTTTACGTGCCACCGGCACGAGGGCCAGTCACACGGTACTGGCAATGGCCACGCTCAAAAAGGTGTTTTTTATGTGTCACCTGCATGGGAGCCAGTCCAGCGGCACTGGCAACGACCTCGCTCGAATGATTTTCTAATGTGCCACCACCACAAGTGCTAGAAGGCGACTCTGGTAACGATTACGCTCAAATGGTGCTATTTACAGGCCACTAGCACGGAAGCCAGACAGCTGCTCTGGCGATGAACACGCTCGGACGGTGCTGTTAGACATATATATTTTGTATATCAAACCCATGCTGTTGTATATAATTTGTTTATCTGCGTAATTGCCTCTGTATATATATTAAGCATATGTATATGAATGTGTTTGTGTGTGTGTGGAGAGAGAGAGAGAGATGTGTGTGTTAATGTATGTATGTTTTATTGGAAGTAAATTTTAATGGGTCATAGTTTAGAATTTTACACTGTGGATTATTCAAATGAATCACTTGAATAGTCAGCAACAAAAAACTCGGGCTGAAGTTTCCAGAATATTCAACTTGTAATAAAGTGTATGAAGTGTACTTAATGTACTGAGCAGTAGTATTTCATTGTAAATGGAAACATTTGTCTGTCTGTATAACTTCAGTCAGGAAGGAGCCTTTTGTCTTATCAAAGACATAAAAGCTTTTCTGCTTTTCATGCCATGATAAAAGGAACTCAATACATTCTATGAAATGATTGGTCATAGGAAAGGCATCCAGCCATAGAAATCAAGCTCAAAATGAAGCAGATTTTATTGACAATCACTCTCAATAAAAGCTAACTTGCATCATAATGATCTGTGCAACATATGCCAGTACGGAAAATGCACACATACAGGAGGAGTAAATCTATATATATAATAACACTTTGAATGTGGCTCCTGAAAAAGAGTAAAAGTAATTACCCAATCAATGACAGGTATTACTGTTAGCAACCAATAATAAGGTTTTTTTTTAATTATTGGCTGGGTGGTTTGCTTTGCAACCACATGGTTTGGGATTCAGTCTCACTTCACAGCTCCTTGGTCAAGTGTTTTCTACTATAGTCCTGGGCTGACCAATGCCTTATGAGTGAATTTGGTAGACAGAAATTGCTTGGAAGCCCATTGTTTATGTTTGTATTTGTGTGTACCCCACTGCATGACAGCCAATGCTGGTTTGTTTATACCCCACTAACTTAGCTGTTTGGCAAAAGAGACCAATAGAATAAGCACCAAACTTAAAAACTAAATACTGGAATCAATTTGTTTGACTAAAACCCTGTAAAGCAATTCCCCAACATGACCACAAACTGAAACAAAAGATAAATTATATATATTTCATTTACTTGTTTTTATGTCCATTTTTGTTTGGATTAGATGACAATATCCTTTCTGTCATTAACCCTTGTTATTCAAGTAAAGCCTCCCAATCCTCATGGCTTTGATGATATAGAGCATGCAGACAATTTATCAACAGAAGTACTAACAACATGGCTTGAATAGTGTGATTTTCATATAAGCAACTACAGTTGTAAATCACTGGACATGCACACACACACACACGCACACGCACACGCACACACACACACACACACACACACACACACACACACACAAGGCATAAATAATGGTCATTACATATTTTTTTTATTGTAGTAAATTTGATTTACAGCTTGCAAAGAAAAGTGTGTAATGATATTATTTATGCCTTGTCTTGTATATCACTCTGTGTAAAAAAAATCCAGTATAACAAGAGTACAACCATAGATTTACAACATAGAATGGTGATGAATTAGAACCTTCGACCCTGCCGCAAGAATCCTCAAAGTTCTTTACTAATCTAAACAATATTGTTAGCTTGGTATACTAATGGAAAGCTTATAACATATTTTGCCTGGAATGATAATTCCATCACTAATAACTCTGTTATATATAATACATACATACACACCCGCATAAATATATATTATACATACATACACACCCGCATAAATATATATTATACATACATACACATTATATATAATACATACATGCACACATACACACACATATATATTATACATACATACACATATATATAATACACACACACACACACACACGTGTAGTTAATTAAAAAAACAGAGAAAAAAGACAAGAAACAACAATGCAAATATGTAGCACATGCAAAGAAGCTCAGAGAAGGAACAGAGTGGTTGTTTTACATTTTGAGCATAGCTTTTCTTCAGAAACAGGAAACAGGAAAGTCCAAAGGAGAAGGAAGGAGGAGGAAAAAAATCGCCAACAGTCCACATGTAGTTATAATACACACATACATCATCATCATCATCATTTAACATCTGCTTTCCATGCTGGCATGAGTTGGACAGTTTGACTGAGGACTGGCGAACCAAATGGCTGAACCAGGCTCCAATCTGTTGTGGCAAGGTTTCTACAGCTGGATGCCTTCCTAATGCCAAACACTCCAAGAGTGTAATGGGTGCTATTTATCTACCACCGGTACAGGAGCCAGTCAGGCAGCACTGGCATCAGCCATGCTCGAATGGTGTTTTTTATGTGCCACCAGTACAGGTACCAGTCAGGCAGCACTGGCATTGGTCATGTTCGAATGGTACTTTTTACATACACACACACATGAGCTCATTAATGGACACAATAAAATACATGAGTGATTTTGTGGTGTGATCATAATTTGCCTCAGGTATATAAAGATGAGATAAGAATAAAGGACATGTCACGCTTTGTTTTTATAGATTCAGAATTATCATTAAAAGCATTCTAGCCATGACTATCACTTCTTTTAAAGGGATATGTCTAGGGCTACATTATACCTATGTGTCCTTCTCTTTTTTCAAAATGGTTAGATGTGACTTTAATGAGATTTGGCTGTTATTTCTAGCAGATCAAGTAACCATGTCATGGATGGTTTAAATGCCCACTGTTTAAGGGATTTTTAAGAATAATGACCTAGTTTTAATCAGAGATTTAAAGTTTGGTTTATTTTTTATTTCTGTTTATCTCCAACTTTTTTTTTTTTTTTTGGCAATAAAACTAAAAATTTTTCATAAACCAAAATTTAAAATTAAAATTTGAATTCCATTTTTTTTTTTTAAATTTTAACATTTCATCTGGGTATTCATTGGCCTTTGGAAAATAATGGCAATGAGAAGTGAACTCAGAAAAGAGAGGTAGTAAGCCTACTACATGGCATCTGCTGCAGTTTGCTGTTGTCATATTATAGTAAATACTATAATAAGAGGAATGAGGTGTGTGACAGTTAACATAACACAGCACATGTTGAAAGATGAGAGATGAATGCTGCTTTGGTGAATCATCAGACACATGGTAATATGAGAAAAAAAGATGTGAAACTCCTGATGAATATGTTGTATTGTTAAAGTCTGTGTGTGAATTCAGGGGTTTATTTTGTTGGCAGCTGATGTGGTAGGATAGGTGAGGTAGTTTCTTTGAGATGCAAAAGAAAAAAGCTTTATTGTAAGCTATCGATAAATATAGAAATAGAAAGAAATTATATTTAGAATAGTTATTCTAAACTGGAGTCCACATGGCTCTTGCAGGTGCACATGGCTCTTGCAGGTGCACATGGCTGTGTGGTAAGAAGCTTGCTTCCCAACCACATGGTTCTGTGTTCAGTCCCACTGCATGGCACCTTAGGCAAGCGTTTTTTTACTATAGCCTCAACAATTTTTTTTATGCAATTCTTAATAATATTTAATTATAAAAATATCTTTTCCTGTTTTTACTTGTTTCAGTCATTTGACTGTGGCCATGCTGGAGCACCATCTTTAGTCGAATAAATTGACCTCAGAACTTATTCATTGCAAGCCTAGTACTTATTCTATCGGTCTCTTTTACCGAACCACTAAGTTACGGGGGCATAAACATACCAACATCAGTTGTTAAGCTATGGTGGGGGGGGACAAACACAGATGAACAAACACACACACACACACACACACACATATATAAATATATATATATATATACAATGGGCTTCCATCTACCAAATCCACTCACAAGGCTTTGGGTGGCCTGAGGCTATAGTAGAAGACACTTGCCCAAGGTGCCACACAGTGGGACTGAGCCCGGAGCCATGTGGTTGGGAAGCAAGCTTCCTACCACACAGCCACTCCTGTGCCTATCATATGTGTGTGTTTGTTTGTTTGTGTGTGTGTGTGTGTGTGTGCGCGTGCAATGTGCTCCTTTCAGTTTCTGTCTACCAAATCGTCTCGCAAGCCTTTGGTCGGCCCAGGGCTGTAGTTGAAGACACTTGCCTAAGATGTCACACAGTGGGACTGAACCTGGACCCATATCATGGGACTTTTCTGAACATCAAATAGAAAGGAGTTATGCACTCAAGTGGAAGAGAGTGAGAGAGGTGATGGTGGTGAGGGTAAGTGGGCTAGAGGGTGGGGAGAATCAGTGAGGGTGATGTATGTATGTGTTTGTGTGTATGTATGTGTTTGTGTATATGTATGTGTGTGTATATATATGTGTGTGTATATATATGACAGTGTAGGAGAGAGAATAGTGATGTTGTAGGAGAGAAATGTGTTCGCATGGATGATGGTACGCTTGCATTAAATGAGGATGCAAAGAAAGAGGTCTGGAGATGCCACTACGATAGATTGCTTAATAAAGAGAATGAATGGGAGAAAGAGAGCCTGCCTTATGTCGACCCAATAGAGGGACCAGCTATCCGAGTTGATAGTACCAGGGTAGATAAAGCAATTAAGAGTATGAAGACTGGGAAAGCCCCCGGCCCATCAGGAATCACTGCAGAGATGCTCAAGATATCTGGCAGTGTTGGCTATAGCCTAGTCACCCGTATTACGAACCAGGTGATACACGAAGGAGTCATACCCTATGACTGGTGTAGCAGCATCATAGTCAACTGCTACAAAGGTAAAGGGGACGCTTTAGATACAAATAATTACAGAGGCATCAAGCTGTTAGATCAGGTTATGAAAGTTACAGAGAGGGTCATAGCCCAACTAATTAGGGAGCAAATCAATTTAGATGAGATGCAGTTTGGGTTCGTGCCAGGTAAAAGCACTACTGATGCCTTATTTCTAGTGAGACAGTTGCAAGAGAAATACCTAGCTAAGGATAAACCTCTGTACCTGGCTTTCGTTGACATGGAGAAAGCCTTTGACAGGGTCCCCCGATCCCTTATCTGGTGGTCAATGAGGAAACTTGGGATAGAAGAATGGTTAGTGAGAGCTGTGCGAGCCATGTACAGAGATGCTGCCAGTAAGGTGAGGGTTGGAAATGAGTACAGCAATGAATTCCGGGTAGAGGTAGGGGTCCACCAAGGTTCCGTCCTCAGCCCCCTATTATTTACCATAGTCCTCCAGGCAATCACAGAGGAGTTCAAGACAGGTTGCCCCTGGGAGCTCCTCTATGCTGATGACCTTGCCCTAATTGCGGAGTCACTATCAGAACTAGAGGAGAAGTTTCAGGTGTGGAAGCAAGGTCTAGAATTGAAGGGCCTTAGAGTCAACCTAGCTAAAACCAAAATCCTAATAAGTAGGAAGGTAGATAAAACACAAACCCCTTCAGGTAGATGGCCCTGCTCAGTATGTAGAAAAGGAGTAGGTAGTAACTCTATAAGATGTACCCGGTGCAAGCTATGGACACATAAGAGGTGCAGCAACATCAAAGGCAGGTTAACTAGCAAGTTAGTTTTTGTTTGTGGCAGATGTTCAGGTGCAATAAAGACTGCAAACAAACAGGAAACAACTTCTATCTCATTCCAGGGTGAAAAACTAGAGGTAGTCGATAGCTTCCGCTATCTGTGTGACCAAGTTAGTAGTGGGGGTGGGTGCGCTGAAAGTGTAGCTGCTAGAATAAGAATAGCCTGGGCAAAGTTTAGAGAGCTCTTACCCCTGCTGGCGACAAAGGGACTCTCACTCAGAGTAAAAGGCAGACTGTATGACGCATGCGTACGAACAACCATGCTACATGGCAGTGAAACATGGGCTGTAACTGCTGAGGACATACGTAAGCTCGCAAGGAATGAAGCCAGTATGCTCCGTTGGATGTGTAATGTCAATGTGAATACCCGTCAGAGTGTAAGTATCTTGAGAGAAAAGCTGAACATTAGAAGCATCAGTTGTGGCGTGCAAGAGAGACGATTGCGCTGGTATGGACATGTGGTGAGAATGGAGGAGGATAGCTGCGTGAAAAAGTGCCACACCCTAACAGTTGAGGGAACCCGTGGAAGAGGTAGGCCCAGGAAGACCTGGGCTGAGGTGGTGAGGCAAGACCTTCGTACATTGGGCCTCACCGAGGCGATGACTACGGACCGAGACCTTTGGAAATGGGCTGTGCGTGAGAAGACCCGGCAAGCCAAGTAAGATCGTTGCCAGTGCCCCTGGACTGGTTCTTGTGCGGGTGGCACATGAGATGCACCATTTTGAGCGTGGCCGTTGCCAGTACCGCCTGACTGGCTCCTGTAGGATTTTCGAGCGAGATCGTTGCCAGTGCCCCTGGACTGGCTTGTGCGGGTGGCACATAAAAGACACCATTTCGAGCGTGGCCGTTTTCGTGCGGGTGACACGTAAAAGCACCCACTACACTCTCTGAGTGGTTGGCGTTAGGAAGGGCATCCAACTGTAGAAACTCTGCCAAATCAGACTGGAGCCTGGTGTTGCCATCCGGTTTCACCAGTCCTCAGTCAAATCGTCCAACCCATGCTAGCATGGAAAGCGGACGTTAAACGACGATGATGATGATGATGATATATATATATATATATATACGTGTGTGTATGTATGTATATATGTGTGTATGTATGTGTGTATATATGTATATATATATGTGTGTGTGTGTGTGTATGTATGTGTGTGTATGTATATATATATATGATGATATATATATATATGTATGTATGTATGTATGTGTATGTATGTGTGTATGTATGTATGTGTGTATGTATGTATATATATATGTGTGTATGTATGTATGTATGTATGTATATATATATATGTGTGTGTGTGTGTATGTATATAATTATGTATGTATACGATGGGCTTCCACACAGTTTCCATCTACCAAATTCACTCAGAAGGCATTGATCAGTCCAGTGCTATAGTAGAAGACACTTGCTCAAGATGTTGTGCAGTGGGAAAGAATCCAAAAACACACGATTGCAAAGTGACCTTCTTAACCACAACCATGTCTGAAAAAAAAAATTTTTTTTTTTTTGTCACTTGCTTTGCAAGCAAATCCTGAATTGGTAAACAAAATCAATGAGAATTTAACATTGCTGTTTTATTTGACTCTCTGTATTTGCTAGGTGTTTTTTAAAATTTTCCTCTAGGCTGGTTTATTTGTGTTCAGATTGTCAAATTTAGATTATAAAGCTGGTTGCTTTTTCAAAGTCTAAAAATACTTCAGCCTTCAACAGCTTGGTCTTTGTTTGTAGAGTAACACACGTCATTAATCTACAGTAAGACTACAACAGAAAACTGGATTGTTATTTTCAGTACTCCAGCGTGGTCTGAACTACAAAAGTTTGCATTAAATATACCAGTTAGGTGGAGGGGAACAACACAAGTGGGTTAGTGCGTATTTAACTCACACCTTTACTTTTTCTCTCTTTATCTTTCTTCTAAACAAGAAAATGAATTTATT
>NC_142931.1:135398479-135410979 GCF_046866305.1 Octopus bimaculoides | reverse complement strand
AATGGTTGGATGCCTTTCCTGTCACCTTCAGTCATTTTCAAGCAAGGTAATATTTCTCTGTGACTAGGCATGTTTTCATGGAAGATTGGAAACAAATAGTTTGTGTGATGGAGATGCTTGCTTACAATAAAATAAATACCAGTTCAACACTGGTTGATGTATTTGACTTTCCCTCCAAATTGCCAGCCTCATGCCAAAATTTGGAACCAATATTATCTACCGTCATTGAGTTTTCTTCTAAAAGCTCCCAGGATTTGTCTAGGAAGACTGCACGGAGACAAATAAAAGTAAGAAAATATGTAGATCTGTTGGGGCTATGCCAAAGCAATGGGTGACAAGCAAGGTGTGATCCCATCAAAGTGTGATCCCATCAAGGCGTGATCCCATCAGAAGGTTTGCAGATCAGTCCCTCCATAGAGCTTAAAACATGCTTGGCATTACAGGGAAACAGTAAATGGAAGGCCATCAGATTGGCTGTGGAAGATGCAGAAGTTATTTTAAGGTGGCCCTGGATCTGGAGGCACAAACTCTGGAAGGATTGGTACAAACTGGACACAAGTTTGGGTTTAATCAACCCCAAACAGGTTGCCTGGGTGAGGATGCCTGATGCTGAAAAACCTGAAATATCTAATGACTCCAGGAAATATCACCGATGATATGTCCAGGTACATCACTGGGTGACATATGACAAGCATAAAAGCTTATTTCATTGTTTCACATATGTATTAATATATGCATATGTTGTTGTTGGTGCTGTTGTCCTTGTTATTTTGACCTAGGTCAGCTCCAATCAAGCCAGACCTACAATCAAAGATGTCTCAGGCAGGACTATCCCCTCCTGTTCTCAGGCATTATGTATCCAGAACTGCATTACCCAATGTTTCCTCTCTTTCCAAGATCGCATGATGGAAATTGAGGAAGAATTAGCTGCTGTTTCTAGCAAGGCATGTAAAAACATAGAAACTCCCTTGTTGCTTTCAAGTTGTATGTGCGTGTATATATGCATGAGTGTGTGTGTGTGTGTCTGTCTGTCTGTCTGTCTGTCTGTATGTGCTTCTGTGTATAAAGCAAGCATGCATGACTATATAAGGCAGTGACCTTTTTGGGGAGTGCTCGCTACCGTCCTGTCCCATCTCTCATGACACATGACTTACATAACATGTCTTGTGACACCAGTGTTTGTCATAGCATCCAAAGCACTTTGACACAGATTCCACCCCCTCCCAGCACTGTATGTAGTTCAGCACTGTTAAATAGCGGTGATGGTACTGGAGAATCTCAATCAATTTTCTCTACTGGAATAGCAAATACAGCATAATAATAATAATAATAATAATAATAATAATAATAATAATAATAGAAGCAGATGTCTCCCCTTAACAAGTCATCCATCATGTGATGTGTTGCATAAATAAAATGTGTCTATTCTGTAGTAAAACTGCTTCATTTAAGAAAGAATAAAAATTTGACTTAGAAAAATTGATTTTTCATTTAATTTCCATTTTCAATTCCATTTCCATTTCCATTTTTCGTTGCTACACCAAGGATTTTTTTAATGTTTCCATTAATTTTAATCTTGTTTCTTTCACTTGTTTAAGTCACTGGACTGAAGCGAGGCTGGAACATTGCTTCGGAGGTGTTTTCGTCGAATAAATCAACCTCTACTTATTTTGTTATGCCTGGTACTTATTTTATCAGTCTCTTTTGCTGAACCGCTAAGTTACAAATTAGCACTGGTTGTGATGTGGTGGTGGTGGAGGACAAACACACACACACACACACACACACACACACACACATACACATACATATTAATGACTTGTAGGGACAACATATTTCGTTATGCAACCATAATGTACTCCAGTACTCCAAAGTATATTAAATGCTTTTATAAGTAAGTGCTGGCTATAATTTCTGCAGGAAATCTGTAGAAATAACCTTAACAAGTGATATATATATATATATATATATATATATATATATATATATATATCATAATCATTATCATCGCTTAATGTCCGTTTTCCATGCTAGCATGGGTTGGACGGTTCAACTGGGGTCTGGGAAACCAGGAGGCTGCACCAAGCAGCAAAATGCACTTTTTAATCGTCAGTGCATTCCCTCACATTTGGTACACTGTATTTATTTTGATAGTTTTGACTAAGAGCTCCTCGTAGTGTGAGGCATTTATGTGTAGTAATGCCCTTAATATAAATAAATTAATATATATATATATATATATATATATATATATGATCCTATTATTATTTGTTCATTCCTATCTGGGCTATGCAAGGTCTTTGTATATTTTTGATGGTCGTAATTATTCATACCAATATGTAATTCCTGACGAGGAATCTAATTTTTATTTCATGAAGAGTTTTTTGTTTTTTGTCTTTGGAATTTATTAGACTCCGAAACAATTTGTAGAATTTATATTGGATTATGAAGTTGTGAATTAAAAATTGACTACACCTATAATTTTTTCCATTCCTTAAACTTCATATATATATATCATCATCATCGTTTAACGTCCACTTTCCATGCTAGCATGGGTTGGACGATTTGACTGAGGACTGGTGAAACCGGATGGCAACACCAGGCTCCAATCTAAATTTGGCAGAGTTTCTACAGCTGGATGCCCTTCCTAACGCCAACCACTCAGAGTGTAGTAGGTGCTTTTACGTGTCGCCCGCACGAAGGCCAGTCAGTCAATACTGGCAACGACCACGCTCGAAATGGTGTCTTTTATGTGCCACCCGCACAAGAGCCAGTCCAGGGGCACTGGCAACGATCTCACTTGACTTGCTGGGTCTTCTCACGCACAGCACATTTCCAAAGGTCTCGGTCAGTAGTCATCGCCTCGGTGAGGCCCAGTGTACGAAGGTCTTGCCTCACCACCTCAGCCCAGGTCTTCCTGGGCCTACCTCTTCCACGGGTTCCCTCAACTGTTAGGGTGTGGCACTTTTTCACACAGCTATCCTCATCCATTCTCACCACATGTCCATACCAGCGCAATCGTCTCTCTTGCACACCACAACTGATGCTTCTAATGTTCAGCTTTTCTCTCAAGATACTTACACTCTGACGGGTATTCACATTGACATTACACATTCAACGGAGCATACTGGCTTCATTCCTTGCAAGCTTACGCATGTCCTCAGCAGTTACAGCCCATGTTTCACTGCCATGTAGCATGGCTGTTCGTACACATGCGTCATACAGTCTGCCTTTTACTCTGAGTGAGAGTCCCTTTGTCGCCGGCAGAGGTAAGAGCTCTCTAAACTTTGCCCAGGCTATTCTTATTCTAGCAGCTACACTTTCAGCGCACCCACCCCCACTACTAACTTGGTCACCCAGATAGCGGAAGCTATCGACTACCTCTAGTTTTTCACCCTGGAATGAGATAGAAGTTGTTTCCTGTTTGTTTACAGTCTTTACTGCACCTGAACATCTGCCACATACAAAATCTAACTTCCTAGTTAACCTGCCTTTGATATTGCTGCACCTCTTATGTGTCCATAGCTTGCACCGGGTACATCTTATAGAGTTACTACCTACTCCTTTTCTACATACTGAGCAGGGCCATCTACCTGAAGGGGTTTGTGTTTTATCTACCTTCCTACTTATTAGGATTTTGGTTTTAGCTAGGTTGATTCTAAGGCCCTTCAATTCTAGACCTTGCTTCCACACCTGAAACTTCTCCTCTAGTTCTGATAGTGACTCCGCAATTAGTGCAAGGTCATCAGCATAGAGGAGCTCCCAGGGGCAACCTGTCTTGAACTCCTCTGTGATTGCCTGGAGGACTGATAAATAGGAGGGGGCTGAGGACGGAACCTTGGTGGACCCCTACCTCTACCCGGAATTCATTGCTGTACTCATTTCCAACCCTCACCTTACTGGCAGCATCTCTGTACATGGCGCGCACAGCTCTCACTAACCATTCTTCTATCCCAAGTTTCCTCATTGACCACCAAATAAGGGACCGGGGGACCCTGTCAAAGGCTTTCTCCATGTCAACGAAAGCCAGGTACAGAGGTTTATCCTTGGCTAGGTATTTCTCCTGCAGCTGTCTTACTAGAAATATGGCATCAGTAGTGCTTTTACCTGGCACGAACCCAAACTGCATCTCATCTAAATTGATTCGCTCCCTAATTAGTTGGGCTATGACCCTCTCCGTAACTTTCATAACCTGATCTAACAGCATATATATATATATATATATATATATATATATATATATATATATATAGGCGCACACACCATAGAGTAACTTGTAGTCCTGAACAGGACACATGAAATTACCCAGCAAGAGAAGTTACCAGGGCCTAACAACTCATTGTCAGCTTGAGTACTACATATGAACTATTGTAGTCAGCTGGTGTCTGAAACTGACTTGAGAGGAAATATGGTAACCAACAGGATAATATATCCCTTTTAAACTCATTTTTTATATATATACTTTATTAATAAATCTACAAAGACATCATAAAAACTGTAACTCAGAGTTTCACATTCCTGTTTGTCAGACAGTTTTGGTTGAGAAGCTGTCCGAGGAACAAAAATGTCAAACTCTGAGTAACAGTTTTTGTGATGTCTTTGCAGCTTTATGAATAAAGCATATTACTCTACCTCTGGTATTTGAGTACTATTTTTTTCCATCTTGTTTTGCATCTATGTGCTTACTCTGGTATATATATATATAAAGGTGGCTAGCTGGCAGAAACACTAATGCACCGGGCAGAATGCTTAGCGGTATTTCGTCTGCCATTACGTTCTGAGTTCAAATTCTGCCGAGGTCGACTTTGCCTTTCATCCTTTCAGGGTCGATAAATAAAGTACCAGTTACACACTGGAGTTTATGTAATCGACTTAATCCCTTTGTCTGTCCTTGTTTGTCCCCTCTATGTTTAGCCCCTTGTGGGCAATAAAGAAATATATATATATATATATATATATATATATATATATATATATATATAGGGAGAGAGAGAGAGATCATATTAAAGCTGGAAGTTTGTATAATAGAACCAGAGGGCAGTCTTAGGAGGGTTTAGTGTCAAAAATGATAAATGAAGAAAATTTAGTTTGAGTATTTGTTGGCTGTCAAAGTTGATAATCTTCTCCAAAAACTCTGATTTCTTTAACAACATTTATTCTCTGACTATATTGATTCTTGTCTTCCTTTCAGGAAATCAGAATTGATACAATCTGATTTCTAAAGAGGAAGACAGGAATCTTCCTTTCTAGACTTGAGTATTTATTGAATAATAATTATTTTTATTTTGTTTCTTTTTTTTTTTTTTTTTTTTCAGTTCTTCGAACAAAAGCCAGGATAG
Source organism: Octopus bimaculoides (assembly GCF_046866305.1). Classification (NCBI taxonomy): domain Eukaryota; kingdom Metazoa; phylum Mollusca; class Cephalopoda; order Octopoda; family Octopodidae; genus Octopus; species Octopus bimaculoides. The sequence goes on along the minus strand of NC_142931.1, from coordinate 135,405,640 downwards.
CACCACGTGTAAGTAAATAATTATTAATAATTATTATTTTGGTAGGAAGACAGCAAGCCAGAAAAATTGTTGGCCTGCCTGACAAAACGCTTATTGATATTTCTTCCTGCTCTTTACATTCTGATTTCAAATTCTGCCAAGGTAAACTTTGCCTTTGGAGATCAATAAAATAAAGTACCAGTCAAGCCAATGTCATCAATGTATCCCTTCTTCTCAAAACTGTGAGCATTGGACCCTGCAATGGACTAATGTCCCATTCAGGAGGTATGTTGTGATCTTGACCGCTTATATGCACCATGGAAACCAGGCAACTGGGCCTTATGAGTAGAGGCTAGGGTAAATGGTGCCCAGGGCAAGCATCAAATTTGCACTCCCACCCTCAATCAAAAAGTGGAAACTCACATAAAAATGGCTTAATTAGAAAATGATCTTGGCCAAAATTGCGCCCCCCCCCCTCCTCAAAGTGACGCCCAGGGCATGTGCCCTGCTTGCCCCACCCTAGCTATATCCCTGCTTATGAGTCCTGGGACTCAAGAAAAAAAATCAAAGAAAAATCAGGTTGGTAAGGAAAGGTTGAAATAATGAATATGTGATGGTGTAGGGAGAGGAGTGAATGGACAAACGTGTAAGTGTGTCCAAGTCAGCTCTGATTAAGAAAAATACAATAGAAAGCATTTCACATGTAACCATTTTCTTTTTTTTTGTTGTTTGTTTTCCAAGGCAGTATTATCTAGGATTACATTATACAAAGTTGCCTTTTTTTAAGAGAGAAAGCTGGGATTCAAAAAGATTTGTCTGCCATTCCTAGCAAATCAAGTGATTAAACAGTTCCTTTTTCATTGAGAATGGTGTCTGAATATGTGAGATGGTCTTTTTTTCTTTTTCCACATCTTCTCTTTATCTCTCTCTCTCTCTCTCTCTAGCACACACATTCCCCCGACAATTCTATCAGTCTCTTCCTTCTAATTTCACCCCTCTCATCTGCTTTTCTTTTTCCTTTTCTATTAAACTGTTTCTGCATCAAAACTGCATGATTATTTTTACATAACAACAATAATGTTAACTAGCAGGACCCATGAGTATTTTACAGAATTAATGGTGAGCCTATTGGTGCATCTGAAAGCGTAGCCTGTGTTGTGTCTGTATGGAAAGATAGTCGCTCATCTGCTACTCATTGAAAAGTGAAAGAAATTCATCATCATCATCATCATCGTTGTTTAACGTTCGCTTTAACTGGTACTTATTTAATCGACCCTTAAAGGATGCAAAGCAAAGTCGACCTCGGCGGAATTTGGACTCAGAACATAACGGCAGGCAAAATACCGCTAGGCATTTCACCTGGCGTGCTAACGTTTCTTATTTCTTTATTGCCCACAAGGGGCTTAACATAGAGGGGACAAACAAGGACAGACAAAGGGATTAAGTCGATTACATCGACCCCAGTGCGTAACTGGTACTTATTTAATCGACCCCGAAAGGATGAAAGGCAAAGTCGACCTCGGTGGAATTTGAACTCAGAACGTAACGGCAGACAAAATACCACTAGGCATTTCACCCTGCATGCTAACGTTTCTACCAACTCCCTGCCTAAGTAAAATTGTTGTCATCCATACATGTGCCGGTGCCAGATAAAATGCACTTGCACCGGCGCTGCATAAGCACATCCACAATGGTAGCATGTAAAAAGCACCCAGCCATAGAAACCATGCCGCAACAGACAATTGGAGTCTGGCCAGCTCCTGCCAAACCGTCCAACCCATGCCAGCATGGAAAATGGACATTAAACAATGATGATGATCTATTATATGTTTGCATGTCAATTTCAGTAGTTTTAATTTCTGTTGTTTTTTTTTTCTCAGATAACCACTGTCATCGTATATCAATAAGCAAGACTAACACAGCAAAAACTAGGAAAACGCTTATTATAGCCAGCTGTTTATGTCTTTTTTTCATGATTATTGAAATTATTGGTAAGTAACTTTGGAATTTTATTGTTTAGGGAGATTTTAGGTATTATTATACTAATGTGTCCATCTGTTCTAATTTAATTAAATTCTATGTCTTTGTGCAGCTGAAGATTACTCTGCATTTTAAATTGATGTAATGATTACATTGTTCAATTAAATGGAGTTGCATGAAACGATCGTACTGCACTAACTTTGAATATCCTTGTTGCTTATTTTGATTTTAATCACCTTACTTTGAAATTGTATGGATAATACCATACTAAATTCTGGTGCCTAAACTTAAGTATCATATTCACCTGAATCTACATTTTATATATATATATATACATATATATATATATATATACATATATATATATATATATATATATATATATATATATATATATATATATATATATATATACATATATATATATATCTTAAATTTCTAATCTGGAATCAGCTTGTTAAACAATATGCCATAAAACCCTCATAACCAGGAGAATTTTCTAAGTAAACGTGTACCATAAATTGAGAGGGGTTCACCTGGTTAAAAGTGTATCACATATTTATGGTGGGTGATTTCCTATTTAAATAAACTTGTATAAGCAACTTTAACAACAACGACAGCAGCACCAATGACAACAATTGCAGCAACATTTGCAGCTACAACAACAAAAGCTCCCTACCCCCATCTCCAATCCCCTCCTTATCAACAATTGACACACTTTCATTCTCACTATATTTTTCCTCTCTACTTTGCAATACAATTTTATTTATATTTTTCTTCTTCTCCTTACTAAACTTTTATCATTATTATTGCTGTTATTGTGATTAATATTATTAATACTATTATTGCTATTGTTATTCAAATTTGTTTTCCTTTTATATGGTGCAGTGAGTTGCCTTTCCTTGTTTTTTCTTCCTTTTTGTTTTTTTTTGTATGTGTTAAGCACACCACACTGCCCAGTTAGACACCACCATCTGGCCCAGAGATATCTTTAGCAGAATTTGCTTCTTTGTTTCCTTTTTTGTTTTGTTTTGTTTTTCACCTGAACAGCTACAGTGTAGTTGTGAGGGAGCCACTTAGGGGGTTAGAAACATTGATTTTTTTGCTGTGTGTGGGATGTGAAGAGACAGGCCTAAAAGGAGGGACTCAGTCACCTGTCTAGCTGTTTCTCATTGATCAGAAGTGAATCACATTTTCTGCCAATAATAAAAGGCATAGAACTGGTGAAGTTCTGACCAATTAGCTGATTTGCAGTGCCAAGAGGAAACCAAAGTGTTTTCCTCATGGCTGCATTGCTGTTCAGGAAGAAATAAAGGAATTAAGCTTACAACACCTGGAAATTTTCACTCACTTCCAAAAACTGGGCACTTCTAAAAACTGGGCAGTACCCAGCAGAACAACTCTTGCAAGACTACTCTCCAGACTTTTTCATGTATCACACAGCTTTCAAGTTTTCCCACCTTCCAACCTACAGCTGGTCCTTCTGCCCTGTTACCAAAAGAGCCTCCACTAAATTTGTGGAATCCTCTTTTTTTGACTTCTCATCAACAATAGCTCAGTGGGTTGGATTCCTATGAAAAAAAAAAAAACGCTTCCACCTCTTCTGCCCATTTTGCATACAACTCCACATTGCACATGTTTGGCCTATCTCCTGATGAGACATTGACTCCAGCATTTGGAGATATAATACAGCAGCATCACCAGCACACAAGTGTTTATCATAAATATAATCTTTAGGTTTGGAACCAGAAAATGGAGATGAGATCCAAGTCCTGGTAAGCAGCTACTTGTACTGTAAATTTCTCTCAGAACTTATCTCCAAATCTAATCTTACTATGGACGTTGTTGTACATGAATGAAACATTCATCTATGCTTAGGTACTTTAAACTAAAGAGAGGAGACTGAAGACTTGTTCCTGATTAATAAGCACAAGGCAGAGTGGTTTCTTAAGTGTGCAATATGGCATTTGTGATTCCACGACTTGATTAAATCTAAACTACATCTTATTCAACTTAATTTTTTTTTTCGCATGAATTAATTACTCCAGTGACAGCATTCGCATAGAAAAATAACAATAAAGTGAGTCTTAATATATTTAATACAGATAACATAAAACTATCTGATTAAAAATGATAATGCAGTGAGTAAAAGACACCCAATGATTAATATTTTCATAATTTTTGTAAGAGCAGGAGACAATTCTGGATATGTTTCAGTCTTATCAGACCACCTCAGCAAAGTATGATTTCCCTATGTTTATTGAAGTAATGATGAAAGAATTTCTGTACGGTATTGTAGGTGTAAAAATTTAACATTATTTTGTGAAATAAAATATGCTGACCCTATCTTGTAGCTAACTCTATCTCAAAACGACCTTTCTGAAACATTGATAGATCATATCCTGAAAGTGGTGGACAATTTAAAATAACTGCAATTGCCCCCACTCCTTTGTATTTACTTCCTCGTTTTGGTAGCCATTGACAAAGGTAAAGCTCTTATACCAGTTATTGACAATAACACTTCATTGTTGCATTACCTAATTGACAAACTCACTAATTAGAACATGACTTGTATAACTTGTTGCTTCCAACAACCATTGAAGACCAGAATGAAATGAATGAAGTAGAATATATGCACCCACTCTGTTTATTTATTTCTAATTATTTCTATTTATTTAATTTATTCAATCTAAATTTGTCATTTAACATCTGGGCTTGCTAAATGTTGTCATTCATGATAAGTTTGTTCATAAATACTTCTAATTAACATGTTTTACCTTTGCCCTTTTTTACTTGCTTCGGTCATTGGCCTTAAAGGGTTTCAGCCAAACCAAATGACCCCAGTAGATCTTTTTTTCTTAAGTCTGGTACTTATTGTGCCAATCATTTGCCAGACTACTAAGTTACAAGGCTGTAAATAAACTAACACCAATTGTCAAGCAGTATAGGGCGTCAAGCACAGGTGCAATCATACACACACACACAAACACAAACATGTAAGACAGGCTTCCTCACCGTTTCTATTCACCAAATTCATTCTCAAGATTCTCAAGGCATTGGTTGAACTGGGGCTATAATAGGAGACGCTTACCCAAGGTGCTGCACAATGGAACTGACCTGAAACCACATGGTTGCAAAGCGAGCTTCTTAGCCACATTTCAAAAGTATTTCAGTCAAGTTTAAAAGTCTAATTGTATCACCACACCTGAATATACAATTTTCTGTTCAGTAACAAATCTTAATAATGTCATTTTTCTTTCTTTTTTCTTTTTTTTTTTTTTGTTGCAATTTTCAACTAGCAGCAACAGACAAGCAATACGACAGGATAAAACCAATTTCCTTATCATACAGAGATTTTTAATAACTCTGTCACAGTGGTATATAATTTCATAAATATTAGTAAAACTAGAATATTAGCAAATACAGTTCAAACACAACACAAAAGACACAAAAGCAAGTATAAATATGTTTCGTGGTGCAGCTGACAGCTCTGCTCAATTTCCTTTAGCTGTCATTTCATTTTGTAAAGGCTTGGCTATCAAGAGGTTTCCAATGAAAAATTGATGTCATAGTGAATCATAAGGATACTGTTGTTGTTGATAATGATGATGATGATGATTCCTATTATTCCCAACAAAACTTTATTTGCACAGCCGTTTCAAAATGACAAAGAAAGTGACAAAGAAATATTTTTTTTTAAATTCCTTGCCGTGTGCTGTGATAAAATGTTATGTATCTTCATCATTAGTTTGGTTTAGTTTGAATGCAGAAATTTTAGCACATGATGATGATGATGATGACAATGATGTTGATTTAAAAAAAAAATTTTTTTTTTAATATTGAATTCAACTCGTGGACAGAGAAGCGGTCAAGGCAAGTTGGCAGAGTCGTTACATCTTCAGGTGAAATACCTAGTGATGTGTGTTGAAGCTCACTATGCTCTGAGTTCAAATTCTATGAAGGTCAATTTTATCTTTCATCTTTTGGGGGTTGATAAAAAAACATTATTTCGGTGCAGGTACTTGCCTGGAAATATTCTACTCAACCGTGTGCTGGAGCAGCTGTGTGGTAAGGAGTTTACTTCCCAATCTATTGTTTTGAGTTCAATCCCACCACATGCAAGTGTCTTCTAATATAGCTCTGGGCTATCCAAAGCCTTGCGGGTGGATTTGATAGATGGAAACTGAACCAAGCCTTGTGTGTGTGTGTACATATATATATGTGTATATGCACATATATGTGTGTGTGTGTTATTGTCTCCTAATCTTGACATTGTCTGATAGTTGTAAATTAGTGTCAGTATCATATAAATGGTGTCCTTCATTTCCAATCTTTTATAAAAATAAGTCTGGTCATGGGGAAATGTTAGCTTACTTGGAAGCAAGTGAGGGTTTGGGACAGGATGGGCATCCAGCCATAGAAAATGCACCTCAACAATTTCCATCTGACCTATTCAAGCATGGAAAAGTGGACATTAAAATAATGATGATGTGTGTATTGGCAAAACGATTCAACTTCTTAGAATAAGTTGAATATAGAATATTGAATAATGGGAAAAAAATATTAAAATGTTTAAAACACTGAAATATAGTGGATAACTTTTACAAAGTATTTTACAATCATCAAAAACAACATTTGGAACATTTCAGAAAGATGACTAAGAAATAACAAAGAAATTAGTACTTAAAAATAGATTAGCAACATTTATGCTTTGTAGTTACAAGGCCAAGACTATTTCTACTAGGTTCAATATAAGTTCAATTAGTTATTTATCTCTTTTGCTTGTCACCACCTCTCCCTCCTCCACCCTCCCTATGTGAAAAGTGACACTTTGAAACCATTTGCTCTGATTTACTTGTTTATCTGTATCATAAATGGAAATCTAACACTCAGCAATTTTTGAATATACTAAGTCTCACCTGATTGTTATAACAGGCATTCATTTTCATTCATGTCAGTCAGTCTCAACTTAGCAATCATATCTACTGTACTCACTCATGTATAAGTCACACTTGTGCATAAGTCTCACCCCTTATTTAGTGTTATTGGTACAAAATTTTTTCCTTTCATATTCAAACTTGCCCCTATATATAAGCTGCCCACCCCTCATCATGTATAAATTACACACTAGGTTTCAGTTAAAATCAAGTATAAAACAAGAACACTCAGAGAGTGCAAACATCCACCAAGGTAACACCAACG